>NC_034411.1:32913432-33210325 GCF_002078875.1 Numida meleagris | reverse complement strand
GGTGCTCCAGCCCTCTGATCATCTTGGTCGCCCTCCTCTGCACTCGTTCCAAGAGCTCCATGTCCTTCTTGTGCTGGGGGCCCCAGGCCTGGACACAGTACTCCAGATGGGGCCTCACAAGAGCCAAGTAGAGGGGGACAATTACCTCCCTCTCCCTGCTGACCACTCCTCTTTTAATGCAGCCCAGAACATAGTTGGCCCTCCGGGCTGCCAGTGCACACTGCTGGCTCATGTCCAGCTTCTCGTCCACCAGGACCCCCACGTCCCTCTCCGCAGGGCTGCTTTCAAGTACTTCTTCCCCCAGGTTGTATAAATACCTGGGATTGCCCTGGCCCAAGTGCAGCATCCTGCACTTGGCCTTGTTGAACCTCATTAGGTTCTCGTGGGCCCACTTGTCCAGCCTGTCCAGGTCCCTCTGGATGGCTTCCCTTCCTTCCAATGTATTGACTGCACCGTTCAGCTTGGTGTCATCTGCAAACTTGCTGAGGGTGCACTCGATTCCATCGTCTATGTCATTGATAAAGACATTGAAGAGCACCGGTCCCAGGACTGAGCATTAGGGGACACCACTCGTGACCGGCCTCCACCCTGACATAGAACCATTTATCACAACCCTTTGGCTGCGACCAGCTAACCAGTTCTTAATCCACTGAATAGTCCATCCTTCAAATCCATACCTCTCCAATTTGGAGAGAAGGATGTAATGAGGGACCCTGTCAAAGGCTTTGGAGAAATCCAAGTAGATGACATCCATCGTCCTCCTCCCATCCACTGATGCCGTCACTTCATCGTAGAAGGCCACCAGATTGGTCAGGCAAGATCTGCCCTTGGTGAAGCCATGCTGGCAAGAAGGACTACTACATTCCCCAGGGGACTTTGCGACCCTGTTACCGTTTTCCGGTTAGAGGGAAAGATAAAAACTTGCATATCATGAAACCTTCTCTCTTTCCACCCATCTCTCGTCCCAGCAGCATCTCCCTCCCCAGCCATCTTATTGTCGGTATTAGAGTAAGGCCTACCTTGATTTTTTGGACATTCTCTCTCATTGTATTGGATTTATCAGCTTAAATTGTAATTATATTGTATTATAGTGTGTTATTTTGCATTCTGATATCTTATTTAGTAAATTATTTTGTTTCTCCTCAGATTGTTGCCGCTGTTTTGTTCTCAGGCCCATGTCCCTACCTTTTTTTCCCTTTTCCCTTTCCTGGCATGTGGGTCTGTGGGTCCCCCACCCTATTCGTCATGGAACCGGGCCGAACGCCTGTAAACCGTTGACAAAGATATATTGCTCTTCCCTTGTTAATTATTTTTACAAGTGTATATTTGCATCTTCTTTGAAAAACAATTTCATTTCAAATACACATTTTCTTAAACTTCACTGGATAAAAATAAGGAATGCTTGAAAATAATTTAGAGTTGTAACTTATCTCTTCAATGCTCTAATTCATTGTTATCAAATCTTCCTACAGTACTGATAGCAGCTTGTTAATGCTGATCTCATTATAGGTAAGGTTGAAATATTTAATGGAAAGCATAACTTCTTTTAAACACACGGTACTTAGTAACTAATGGAATTATACCAGGAGACGTAACAGAAGAGATTAGTGCAATAAGTGACCTAGCTTTAATAATGTCATCAAAAATTGTAATTGCGAAATTATCCACTATGTTGTAAATGTTCACTAACATAATACTCAAGTCACTCATCATTTGCAGCACTTCATGAAATAACCAATTATTCTTTCCAGTGTACAAATATAAATTCCATTAATTTTAATAATCCCCTCCTCACCATGCAATCTTGAGAACTGTATATTCAGACACAGTACAAAATGCCTCCAACCATGATTGAAAAATAGGTATATTAACAGGCAGTGTTTGGATACTAGAATTCTAAATCCTCCTACTGATCATACATAGAAAGACTTAGAGGTCAAACTTGAGATAAGAACTTAGAGCTACATATAAATGCACACATAAAATATCTGCAACCTGTTCTGTTAAAGATATTGACAATATGTCTTAGATTCATTTCCAGATATATTGTGTGCATCTATATCCCTCTATCCATCCATCCATTATCTGTTTATCTTTCTGTCTATCTACCTAACTATTGATATATTGATCTATGTCAATCTACCTCACAATATTTTACCGTTATATCTTTGGAACTTGGGTCAAGCCTAGAATTCAAAAAGATCTGAACGAAAATGGAAAGCTTGAAAAAAATCTGTTTTTTTTTTTTTGTTTTTTTTTTTTTCCCCAGTCCTGTAAGACCTTTATTTGTCAGTAGGATGCGGGATAAATCTCGTTCTTTTGTTCTCTGAACTTCATTAAACCTATGCTCAGAAAAAATACAAAAGCCGTATTTCCAATATGATTAAGAATTAGTTGTAATAGCAGTTTTACATCAAATTCCCTGGCATTTTCTGCCATGTATATGTCTGCATGGTGTCACAACCTGCCCTTGAAGGGAGGGAGAGATGACCAGATTTGTGCATCCTCCTGGTTAGATTAAGGTGAAATTACACTCAAGGCCCATACATAACAGGAAAAAAACAGGTCAACTTTAATAGGAGATTTCTACAAAATAGTTGTCCTATATACATTGGCCTTCCCACAATTAAAAAGACTGCTGTGAAAGTAACACCTCCTATTTTATTATGTTGGCCCAGAGGCAGATTTTGGTGGTGTGGCAGTAGAGGTTGAACTTCCCTACCACTATTCCGTTACATGTTGTTGCCATGTGACAGATGACAGCAGAGGGGCAGTCTGACACCATGGCATCTGACATGGAAGTGCGTATGAAGCAAAGGTGCGTCACTGAACTTTTCCATGCGAAAAAAATTGCACATATCCTAATTAAAAATATCCTAATTAAAAATATCCTAATTAAAAATATCCTAATAAAATATGCTTATGGGTTCATAAGAAAATAGCTACATGCAAATATCTTCCTTCACTGAAAAACTTGCCCAGTTCTGACTGTGTAAAATGTGTCCAGGCTGAGAAAGACACATATACTCCCCACAAAGTTCAGAGAGAAAAGAGCTTTGAAAGAGTTACTCATCCTTTTTACCTAAGACATTAAAATCAATTGTTTTTGAAAGTGTATCTTGCTTTCCATTGTAACTACGATGGAAGCTGCAGCTGCTCCTGTAGCTGTGTGTTCATTGTACTGATGCTGGAGTTAGACTAGATGTGCAGCTTTCAGGCAGATTGTTTGTATTATGAATACCTGTTGCAGAATGAGTGATGCACTTCACTTTTATGAGAGAAGCAGCTGTATGTTTACTGTTACAAGGCAGCAACTTTACAGTTTTCTATGGCAAGGTATATTTGATTATTTATTGCACAAAGGACAGTCAGACAAAACTGTTAAGAAGACCCTCTCATTGAGTTACAAGGTTCAGAATAGACCCCCTTTGCTTCCAGACTCTTTCTCAGAGGAGACTGGGTGTGGCTGGATCCAACCTTAGTCCCAGATTTGGAAAACAGTTTATGTCTAAATGATGATATGTGCAATCAATCCCTTATATCACTTAACTAAGTTTACAAAGTACACTTTGTAGTCAGTCACCTACCAAGTATCTGTCCCAGGTAACGAATCTCTCATCCTCAGGAGGTACCTCAAAGGGGCATCCATACTCAAGGGATGATCCTAGCTGTGTAAGGAGAGCTCAGTGGGCTCTGGGCTGTCTCCTATTTATAGGGCAAGGTTACTTATTATTAGTCGTGTTTGCATACCAACCTTATTTGCTTAATTAGCCCTTGGGAACTATGTTATTATCTGTCTCCTCAGAGTCCAACCTGAGCTAGATGTAGTCATCACAGCTGCCACTGATGGTTATTGCTCTGAGCTGGTCTATGGGCTTTGGGTGATAGGTCCGGTTATGGAGAAAGGAATACACTGCCACAGTACCATCTGTACTGTCCTTAGCAGAGAAATGCAGTATCTCATCAAAGATAATCTTGACTTTATAGGGACTATCTGCCATGAGGCAGACCAGAAATTTCAAATCTTACACGAAAAGACAGTCTTCTCTTTATAAAGGTCTTTACAGAAACTTCAGCTGTGAGTTTCAAAAGCTTTCAACAATGCTGTGAAATTCCCATGAATTATCTGAAGAGTTAGATCAGCACTGAGCTATACTGAAAACATCCTTCATGATGGTCATTATTGTTTATCTGCAGGCTTTTCTGAAGGCTGTGCAGAAATGGCTTTTCAGCCACACCAACTTACCTCTGTCTTGCAGAATTTGCTGTGAACTCTGCCCAACTGGATTTTTGGGGATTGGGTGAGGTGGTGAAATTGAATATTTTCTCAGACCAAACATGACTTCTCAGGCTGTCTCCTGCAATGTTACCTGTTTGAGCAGAGAAAATAATACCAATAATGCTCTAAATTGCGAGGGAAAACAATTTTGGAAGCATTACCAATAACAGTGACTTTGTCAACTGTTATTGTGAAAGGCATTGTAATTACTTGTGTCTCTGGGGTGCAACTTCCACGCTGTTGATGCTTTTTCTTGTAACCTGGATGTATTTTCATTGTTCTGTGGCCATCACTTCCAGTTTGCATTCCACATCTGTGACTTCTTATGTTTTACAGCCTCTCGTGCAGTTTTTGGTGTCAGTGATGAGAAACTCAGTGATTTACATGTTTTACCTAAGCTCCAAGTTCTTTTTCTGTTTTTATGGCTATTTCTTCTTTAATGTTCAGTAAATAGAGAAAACAAACAAACCAAACCGAACCTTACAATATTTAGTCTGGCTATGTTTTCTGTGTTATGAATGGAAATATTATACAGCTTAATTCGGATGACAATATATAAGATTCTATGTTTAGTTGTAATGAAATAACTGTATATAATTACATACTGCTGCTTAGCATATAAAATACATAACTGAAGTGTATTGCATGCTGGTGAGATAGTTTACAAAATTATTTGTCTAAATTTAGGAATTTCAGTTCTTTATTTTTTTTTTTACTGAGCGGAGTACAGTAAATTGACATCACCATAGTTTTCCATGTTTGACCTGTACAGATTTAGTGCAAATTTAATGCCTGGTGTAGTGCCATTAATGTGATGGGAGTTACATCAGAGATATGAACTCATTCAGTTATTGCTAGTACCATCTGGAAATTTATAATGCCACAGCAATGTTTCACTTACTGAAGACGCATTCATCCTTTTTGTTTAGTATGAGAAGACAGGGATTAAAAATTGAGAATCACTTTAGCTTGCTCTATATCATCTTATATTCCCTTGTAGGCTTTGTCATGTTTGGATGATGAGATGTGAATTTGAATAATATTTAAATAAGCATGATAGTAAAATAAAAAAAATAATCCCACAATAGGCCTCCTGAGGCAAAACATTTTCGTGAATATCAACATAATACTTTTAGAGTATTAGTAGATATATAGGAAAAAAGGGCACCTTTGGAAAAAGAAGTGGTCACAGCTATTTGTTCTGTATCTAAAAAGAGGCAGTGTTCAGCAAGTTTGACCTTGTGGCAGAATGCAGCTTTTGCTTCTGTTTGTTCCTGATGACCCAAGGCAGGGCACTGCCTAGGATGCTGCCCTTCCCAGAAAATTTTGCCTCTTTAATAGAAACAAAAACAAAAGACTGGACTCAGACTCAGTATACTATTTTCTTGTCTACTTCCAGTTATGGACAGTATGTATTTTTTAGCTGCCTTATGAAAGGCAGAGCAGAGGTTTTCATGGAGTCAGCAGAAAAAAAAATGCAAGGATGGCTACGGATTCTTTAGTCAAGCTTTCACTTTCCCTCAAGCCTGATCTCTTACAGGGCTGGTAATGAATGCTTGAAGAATGGATACAGGAAACAGCAAGCACAGAGAGAGGTTTCCTTTGGTGTATGCAGAGGGCTGTCTCTGCTGCCCTTCCTGACACAACTTTCTATCTCTTAGTCAACACTGACATTTAGGAGCCACACTCCTAGAACTGCAAGAGACCTGCAGGACAAAGTCCAGCTCTTTTCTCTCACAGTTTACGACGCTGCATAATTCTGCCAGAAGTTTTTCCTTCATTTTTTTTCAGTTTGTTTAGCATATTGTGTTACTTGTTCTCATTATTTTTATTGGCATCTGGTCTAGAAATTTATTTTACTTGTAATTAGAAACCTTTATCTAGTTTTGAGACTATTATTTCTCCATGTGGAAACATTAAATGCTACCTTAAGTCATTTCCCTTCTCCACTGCCTCCTCCAGAGCACAGAGATGAACTATTCTTTGAACAAATGCTGATTTCTCCCAGTATGTAAATCAACCATCCATGTTAAAACCTCAGGTAGCTCAAAACCAAGATTACAGAAACAGTGGAAATATGGACAGAGTTGCAACTACACAACATGTGCAAAGGCTGTTCTGAAAGGCTGTTCTCCTGTTGTTTTTTATGTTAGCCTGCAACATCAGAGGCGGGGGTTGGTGGTATGGCAGTAGAGGTTGAGCCTTCCCACCAATGTTCCATTCCATTTTGTTGCTGTGTGACAGATGGCAGCAGAGGGGCAGTTTGACACAATGGCATCTGACATGGAAGTGCATATGAAGCAAGGGGGTGTCATTGAATTCCTCCATGCAAAAAAAAATTGCATCCATTGATACTCATCAACACTTGCTGAATGTTTCTAGAAACCAAACAGTGAATATGAGCACAGTGAAGTGGTGGGTGGTGCATTTCAGCAGTGGCTGATCAGCTCATCTGCACAAATTTGCTAATGGTGACTATGTTGAAAAATAGTGTTTCGTAGCTGAGAATTTTGTTCTATCAAACAGTGTTATTGTGCTCTTCTTTTCTGTTGTAGTTTCCATGGAAATATATAGGAGTCATTGCTTTCTGAGCAATCTGTGTGTATGTGTGTGTCTGTGTATAAATGTATGAATATCTCTCTATATAATTCTGTATACACGTTTGTGTCTAACTCATCTCTCTTTGTTATGTGAGGTGACAGCACTCTACCAGCTAGGCTAATTTAGGCATAATTGATTGGTTTACCACGCCCTAGCTTTCCTGTGGTATCTTGAGTCAATTTATTAAAAAAAACTTCTTGCAGGTACAGAGGCATGAAATTCTGTGTGCTGTCCCATGTGGAAAACTGAATCTTCTATGCCTTAAGAGCTCATTTCTTTTTCCTATGCACAGAGCACTGC
The DNA here is from genome assembly GCF_002078875.1 of Numida meleagris. Taxonomy (NCBI): domain Eukaryota; kingdom Metazoa; phylum Chordata; class Aves; order Galliformes; family Numididae; genus Numida; species Numida meleagris. The sequence continues at coordinate 33,203,145 of NC_034411.1, read as the reverse complement.
TGGGATGGATCGGTCACCCAGTGTGGCCCTCCTGCAGTGATTCTCTGCAGGTAGCACAGCCTCCTGAGGCTGGCATGCTTGAAGGAGGTTGGCATATTTGTTGGCAGCCAGGGGAGCAAAGTAGCACAATGCTGACAGTCACCTTCCTCATCTTCCATCTCAATGAGTCATATGGTATAAGGCAAGAATTTTTGTTAAATGTAGTGGTTTTGATTAAATAGAAAGAGAGAGGTGTGTTAACAAGTGTTTACCCTTACTTTGCTGAGAGCATAATTTTGTAATTTTACCCGAAGGTACATAACTACCCTTAGAGGTTTATTTGCTTGCCTTTAGGCCTTTGTTATTTGTGTCTGGTTTGCATTTTAAAAGAACAGAATATCCATCAGAACTATTCATCTTTTAAATTAATGACAATGTTGCTGGAAAATACCATGTAGGAAAATTTGTATTCTGAGTGTTTTTATAATTATGATGTATTTTTCTCCAGCCAGGGTACAAAAAAATGAAAGAATTTTTTTTTCAAGGTATTTTAAGTTTAAATAAGTTGACTATACAGCCATCTGATGCCAGGATGATGAGCATTATTTAACATTTATAATAAATTATTGTAATGAACTTAGTCCCATAGATGTATGTGTTTGTATAAAGGAGAGAGTTTTTGCAGCATAAAACAGTTCATTTATCCTTGTTGCAGTCAGCTTAGTAGACACATTGCCTCTGGAATGCTAATAACCACCCATTTCTTAAAATACAGTACCTTAATAGAGATTACAGAAAAAATCAACCAAATCACTAATCAGGAAAAGTACACTTAGATGTAAAGGTGTAATAATTAAATGGAAGAATAAAGGGAAAAAAGTGAAAATCTGAATGTTAAAACAGATTCTGATGAGTGCATCTTCCCAAATTGTCAGTATTACGCCATTTATTTTTTGTTTATACGTAACATCCTAAAGCGGGGGCTTTCTTTTCACTGCAGGGATCTTTGGCACAGCATAAATGACACAGTATCATGCAGTATAATCAACTAGCAGCCAGAAAGATGAATGATGAGTAAAATCCCTTCTTATTACTCTAGTATTACTGTGTCTTCAGTCCCCTTATTTTCTTTCTTCAATTTCTGAAGCCTGTGATCCAGAAGAGTTTCACTTCTTTTGTTTGTTGCTGGAGAACCTAAGCTCTGGGAATTAGCTCTGGGGACTCCTCATACTAAAGTAAGCAATGCTTTCTAGGGAGATTTTCTCAGGCAATTCTTTAATGTGAACTCTACTTCCCACGGTAAAACTGTAATTCTCAAGGGGGTGCCACAGTTTGCTGTTGGCATTGAATAAATTACTCCTTTCTATGATCTGGGGCTGGGGAAGGAACAAGTTCTGTCTCAGCTATGCACCAGGTGTACTAGTCCTGGTTGCTGCCCTCCACCCCTCTTCTGAAAGACACCGTCTATCTCACGGGCTTAAGCACATGAATGTCAGCTGTCTCTGTGGACTGTTCATTTGGAAGCATACGGTTATATTTAGTTTTTACAGTTGTTAAACTGATGCTTTCTGGTGTGACATTTTTCTATGTTGAATACCAGACCATATTCAAAACCAGTTAGTGATAATTTTCAATGGCCACAACTACGGTAGAGGAGTATGATTTTCAGAAGTTTATGCTGTCATATCCCCTAGCACCAAGAGTGACAGACATGTTTCTTTCTTTTCCTGTTCAGCAGTTTAATTGCTTGCAGTCACAGAGATGTTTTACCACAGGAGGAAGAGCTGAAAAGTTTAGATGTGAAAGTTTAGCTACAGCTGATTCCTGGCTGTGTATAGCCAAAGCACGAAAATCTGCAAATGGATCCTCCGAAGACATTAGCTACTGAAGTAGTTTACATTGCTAACATTCATCGCAGACTACAGGCATTGTGGCATCTCTGTTCCCCACAGGAAAATAAAACTGAGACAGCTTTCTGAATTCACTTTCAAGAAGATGTAAGGCTAAACATTAAAGTTCTGAACTGGTCCTTCAGTCTTACCATCTCTACCAAAAATTTCTTTAATGTCCGGCCTCAGAACATTGTACGTAGCCCAAAAGAAAGGATCTTCTTTGTTCAAAAGGATTTTTGTGTGCAGAAAAGTGGCCAGTTCAAGGAAGGAGAATATAGTCACAAAGTAGGGCACAGTAGCAATTGTGTCTGCCTCCTCTCTCCTGGAAATTTCATGAAATTTCAGCTCCTACAAACGTAATCAGCCATCCACATCAGCCTATATGCATCTGTACAGCCTTTTGGTAGCTTGTCCCACTGCCACTACAGGGAAATAACTGCATATCCTTTTAAGGCTCTTTACCTGTCTGGGTTAGAAACTGGATTTGGGAGTACAGGCTGTAACTGAGAAATGTGTAGGTTACGTATTGCTCTGAAGGTTTTAGAAATGATGTATGCAATGCAGCACAAAGGCAGTCCCTGTCCATTGTGTGGTTTGTGGCTGGCAGAAGGAACAAAGAGACATGTTGGTTACTTTCTTACACAAGTTTAAAGTTTCATTTGGCAATACAGATTTGTCAGCTAGCAAATATACTATCAAACCTATGTGGCATTACCTTGATATGTTGCCATCAGTTTGGACAGGTGAAAAAAGACCCAAACTCTGTAAACAAGCACTGATCGAATTTATTGGTGCTGAAGGATTTATTTTCTTGATACTGTCAGTGTTAGTGTCTCATTTGTCTCTTCTGCAGTCTGAAAAGTTTCTGCAGTGAATTACAGACACTCAAAATTCCTTTTTGACTAGTATTTTGAGTGTAGTAGGCAGAGAGGAATAGAGAGAAAGTGAAGTCTGCAGAACAAGGTCATTAGAGACAGAACAAAGAAACTTTCTTGAGGGAAAAGAACTTCAGCATTGGGAACTCCAAATCAAAGGCTTTTCGTGTCTGAGTACCAATTTAACAGCTACTCAACCTAGATCATTTTGGCATATGCCAGTAAAATGTTCCATCTGGTACAGACAAGCTCTGATAGCTGTGAGTTTATAAAACTTAGTTACTGTTTGTAGCTTAGGCCTGATCTCTGCTTCTGAAGTATTGCTCAACTTTTGGTGAAACAGGATGTCCTTTCTCTTAGCAGGGCTTGAACTGTCTTCTCTTTAATTATGATAGAATTATATGCACTTTTCTGAGCATATTAGTCTTTATTCTTTGCAGAGGGATTTCCGAGTGAAGCCAGAACTCTCTCAGCTTACATTAGCAATTCCTGGTGTGGCTCCGTAGCCACATCTTCAACTTTATCACCGCTGCTGCAGTGCAAAGAGCATTTTCCCCTGTTGTATTAGCTTCCCACATATTTAACTCCTTAACTCTCCATAACCTAGAGTGTCTTCCTTTCTTTTGCCTCTTCAGTGTCCATCTTTCTGCTCCAGATAGAGTACCTTTTCTTTGTTTCTGTGTCAGTCTGTATGGATGTGTGTTGTGTATCTGAGCAGAGAGCTAAACTTCATTTCACCTTTGGAGGATATACACAATTTTGAGACTATGCATTTGAGAAATGTGAAGATGACATTACCAAGGCAGAAGCTATCACGGAAGGATGTTATCATTTTGCCATGACACATAACAAACAAATCACTTCTATACTTCAACTCTTGAGGCTGGAACTTCTACAAGTAGTGAGGTGGATTTTTCTAGCCCAGACAACATATTTCTCAGAAGCACTACCTCCAGACAGCTTTGCAGACACAGGGCTATCCTCATGCTTGCCAGTGGCACAGAGTGATGATGAAATTATATTCCTAGTAGTCTTCTGGAAATTTAGATGTTTAGGACTGACTCTTCGTCATTATGTTTTATAACTTTTGCACTATAGCATGTATGGTCTTTGTCTGACTTACTGCTCTCTGGGATTGTTCTGGACTGTTTGTGTGAGACAGATGTCCCAGGTGTATACTGCCCACAGGAACCAGTAGCATGGAGCTGTGGTGCTCTGACCCCTCCCTATCTCCAACAGATAATCTGTGACCTGCTGATTTTTGTGCTGAAAGAAGTCCTGGGCATGTAGCTCAGGTGTCTTCTGGTTTGTGAAGTGCACAGGGGGAGCCCACTCTCAGCACAGGAGTTTGGGAGGAAATGCCTGATGTACTGAGTTTCAGCTTTTCAAGGCAGGGTAATCCTGAACTGTGTGGTGGTGCATGGCACCTACGTGAGCTGTCACTTTAAAAGTACTCATTTGCACTGTTGAAATCATAGATTGCTGCTGCTCTTATTGCAGTGCTGAACATCTATTAACACTGACAGTCGAGTAATGAGGTGACTGCAACAATTAATTTCTATGTTTCCATTGATCTAGACTCTGTAAAATTGTTACATTGATTCAGTGTGAACAACCAAATAGTGGGAGTTGGGAAGAAAGGAAGTCCCATGTTTCAGCACTTTCACCTTCCCATTAGAGTCTAATGGGTGTCCAGTGTTTTGGCTTACCTGGGCCACATTGAATGAGCAGGAATTGCCTTGGGCTGCATATACAAGGGTCGTTCTGAAAGTAATGCCTCCTATTTATTTCCATGGAAACTACAACTGATACAAAGAGCATAATAACTCTGTTTGATAGATCAGATTGTCAGCTACGAATCACTACTTTTCAACATAGTCACCACTATTAGCTATGCATTTTCACCAGCAATGAACAAGACCCTGCATGGTGCACTCATAAAAATCTGCACCAGTGGACGTGACCCACTGTCATCGTCATCTCTGCTGCTGGAAGGCACCACCACCACCTCACTGTGCTCACATCCACTGTTTGGTCTCCAGAAACGTTCAGCAAGCATTGATGAATGTAAGCAGGTGCCATTTTTTCTGCATGGAGGAATTCAGTGACGTACCTTTGCTTCATGCATACTTCCATGTCAGGCACTATTTTGTCAGACTGCCCTTCTGCTTCCATCTGTTGCACAGCAACAACATTTCCGACAATGGGAAATTTCAACCTCTCCTTCCATACTACCAAAATCTGCCTCTGACGTTGTGGGCCAACATAATAAAACAGGAGGCATTACTTTCGGAACAGTCCTCATAAAATATATTTAGGTAATGTGTATAAGTAACAAAACTTATTTTAATCTTTAATATTTTTATTAAAGCAAGCAAACAAAAAGAATAAGAAAAACACAGAACTAGTGGGATACTTGTCCCTGTTTTTGTGAAACTAACGCATCAAGCTGGTTCGATGGCAGTGGCTGCAATTCTTATTGAGCTCTCAAGATGTTTGTCAGAGATTTTTGATGGAATTTTACTCCTTCTATTCTTCATCCTTGAAAATATTTATTCACAAATGTACATACTGCTAAAAAACGATTACACGAATAAGGTGTGATTGTGAAGCGAGGAATTTTTTTTCTCTGGTACGACTGATCTTATAAAAGTAAAGAGACTGGGTCAGATTTTTGTGGTGAATGTCTGATTGCAAATCTATACATTCTATTTGAAAAATATGTAGGTGATGTATTTATGTTGTCTGAAAATGGAGTTCCAAATATACTGTCAAAATGATGGCTTTATTGGTAGTCATGAAACCTATTCTTAAATTCCTTTATTAGAATGAAAAGCCAGGCTGCATAGTTTTTGCTGTTCACAGGAATGTGTTTAGCCAGTGAATCAGAATGCATACAATTATCTGTCATAACTTGATTTGATGCTGCATGGTGCCCTCCTCATGTCCTGGTTTCAGCCCAGACAGCATTAATAGGACACCACTATTTGTTTGTTCCTGGGCTGTGCTGGGCTAGGCTGGACTGATCAGCAGGCAGAGCCACAGCCATAATGACCCAGCTGCAGGGATGGATGCATTGCGAGCTGTGCTGGGCCACATGTGGCCTGCAGACTGTGGGGTGGACATGTCTGTGATTAGACATTGCCAGAAGGCCGCTGTCTTTGGGTTGCTTTCCTCTTTTCAAGTGCCAGAAATTTGATATAGTGTTATTTCATGGTTTGCTGAACATGGGGAGAATTGCAACCAGCAGTGCTTTTTTGCAAAATCGGTGTAATCTTCTCATTATTTTATACTGCTTCAGAATCCAGTGAAGCAGCTTCCTTCTATCTCTGTTTCATGATGACGTCTCATAAGCAATGTTACCAGGAGACCAAAGTATCACTGGGACGGGCATTGAATAAGAAGATGAATGTAATGAATGTATCTATTGATTGATTACATTATTTTTGTTTTAATAGCATTAAATAATATTGCAACATGAAAAACATCCAAGCACACTAAAAATGAACAACAACTCTAAAACAAGAGATAAAAACTAGGTTTTCCCAAAAGGCAGACTGCTGTAAGCTCTTGCATTTCTGTTTATAGATCAGTGCTTGAAATCATGGCTTTGGTACAGCAGACTGCTCTAGATTCAGCAATGGGCTGAAGAATAGACTGTGTGCTGGTAACAGTAACTAATAGTAACTATTAAACAGACACTATCAAAAGGGTAATAGGACTCAATTTTTGGAAGGCAATTGGATCTGCCTGTTATGCGCATGGGCATAGGTCCTTTGAAAATAATTACTCTCTATCAGTGGGTCTACTGCTTTCAGTAGACCGGTGAGAGCTTATGGTGGGAGTGGGTGTCATCTCATCTCCTTTCAGCAGCTGACAGGAAGGCAAGAGAAGTCCCAAGAAACTGATAATAGAGGTCCCGGTTGCCGGGTTTAGCTGCAGAGCATGTGGAGCAAGCTCCAAAAGGAGCAGTGGCTGCACTAGCTATGACACCCAGCAGGAGGGAGCCGCAGCCACCTGGCACCCTGGCAGCACAGCTGCATGGGGTGGGTGCGGCTGTGCAGGGTCTGGCTCAAGTAATTGGGGATGGTTCCTTTCTGAGTGTCCTGGAGACACTAGATAGTTGTGATTTCCATTGTCTAATATGGAGATTGCTTTGATGAACACTAGAAAAACTCTAAAATCAAAAAATAACTGTAGGGCTATTTCTGTGACATTTAGTTGTGGAATTAAATGAATCCAGTGAATACTTGAATTGAAAGTCACACTAGGGAAGATTTTCTGGAAAAGTTTTAATTATCTAATTGCATCTACTTTAGCAATTATTATTTCCATGGTAGATACAGCTTAAAGCCTTAACACTGATTGCACTGAATTGTGCCAGGTGCTATGTCTCTGCTCCTGAGAGCTTTCTTTCTATCATTTGTCCAGGTAAAAATAATAAAGAAAATTGCAGATAGGTGCACACACTGTATGTGAAGAGGGGCTGCTGAGACTGATGTCTGAGAGGGATGATCCTGCAGTTCACTTCCAGAGACAGGGTCTGGATCGACCTCACTGTTACTTTCCTTGAAGAAATAAATGCTACTCATCTCTGCGGACCTTCTTCCCACATGTGCCTATTCTCAGGCATGCATGATCTGCCTGTACTGAAACTTGTGATCTAGTAAACAAGTAAAGGGAGGAAAGGGGAAGTCAGCTGGGCTGCAAATTACCTCATGTAACAGTTTAAGGCTCCGGACCATCTTTAGTCAGAAGGATGGTAGCTCTCAGAGGTAATTTGCAAAAACTGAATAACCAGTCTCTGGAGACAGCTGTGCAGGAACCAAGAGGAAACAATTCTATTAAATGTGATGCCAACTGTGTTTTCTAACAGTGTGCTTGGAGATAAATATGGTGATCATATAGATCACCAAAGATTACTGCTTCATTGATGGTGGTAGCAATAGGCATGAAGTCATGTCAGTGCAGTCAAAAAGGCAGCTCATCAGATTTTGAAGAATGACTAGTACTGGTTTCACTAGATTTATTGGAGATCCTAAAAAAATAGGGAAAAATAATGAAGTACATGGCAAGAAAAACTGAGGTGTAGGAAAAAGCTGACTCTGACACATAGGACAAATCATCACTTTCCAGCTAGCCGGCTACCATGACTGGCAGCCTCCTAATAATTTATGTCTAAATTTTTCTTTGAAATATTTATTTTACAGAAATTAAAAAAAAAAAAAGTAATAAATGAAAAGGCTTACCAGGCCTTGCATGTACAGCACATGTAAATACAAATAAATCCAAAGGGCAAAATGAAAGTGTTGTCTCTGGTATGGAAACATAGTCAGTAATTTCAGTAAGACTGTTCCCCCTTTTTTTCAGCTGCTTTCTATTTGATCAGCAATTTGTCCTGGATGATGTTTGCCAATGCGATATTTATTTATGTTATGACTCCACAAAGTTCTATACTTCAGATTATTGTTGAATTTCACACCCAGACTGAAGTGGTGTAGCCTGGCAGCGTATATTTCAGCCTTGTTGCAAAATCCTCCAAACAGATCCAGCTTAGATATAACGTAGAAAACAAAAGTTGCATTCTGCAGCTCAGCTTCCCTTTTCTGGTCAGGTATAGGTCCGTCAAAAGCCTATGCTGGCACTGCACAAGGGAATTGTAAGCAGGCTTTGGCAAAGACATTAATAGCACACAAAAAATCAGATTTTCCACATCTATATTACTACACACTGTAAAAATTTCCTCATTGGAAAGTGCTTGCAGACTGCATCCTGGCTTCACTGCCATCTTTTCTTATCAGGTTCTCTCTCCATTTCCTTCTGTATCACCTCAAAAGATTTTTGGAACTTGTTCTCTTTCTGTTATCTACATGCTTTTTCCTTAGAAAAAGAAAAATAATTTTTCATTTTTTTTCTGTAATCTTTTCCCATGAAGTCTAGCTTGAATTTCCTCTCTAACATGTTTTGTAGTGAGTTTGATTTCTCTGATTTAATTAATTTCTTTAAAATGATCTTCCTGTCTGACCTCAGCTTTCTACTTTCTCTCTTTCAATAGTTCTGACAGCAAAGACCATTTACAAATAGGGAGATGCACGAAAGTAATGCCAACCCTCGGTTCTTCAAGACAGCAGTTTGTATTTTCCTGTAAGAGTGGAGAAAGTGAGATATTTTATTAAAAATACAAAAGTTAAGGCCCTGTCTAGGGAGGAAATCCAGTCTTCAGGTCATTAACAAAGCTGTGATTCAGTGACTATGCATTGAGAGCCTGGCTCGACAACTGGCCTGGTTCATTTGAGGAGAAGACCAAAAGACAGAAAGAAATCTGCAAAGATTTAACTTTCTTCAAAGTTAATGTGATTGTTCTTAGCTACTTATCTTTAGTTTAAGGAAGGAGAGGAGTGCTTCCCTGCAGTAAAAAGAGTAAAAGGAGGAAAAATAGTCCCTGGAGATGTTTCCATTGTCTGTAAGTGGTTCTTCATAGAGCTGAACCTAGATCAGTAGTTACTAGCAGGCTAAAGCTAGATGTTGGATCTCACTGTGTAGGTAAATAGGAAAGCAAAAGTAAGTAATAATTAGGCAACACTCAGAGTTACAGTCAGCAAATTACAAGCAGCACCATCTGGCCACCTCTACAATCAACCTCTAATCTGTTCTACTGATTTGCATACATTATAGCTTGTGATTTTGAGAGTAGCTTTAAGTCATTGATGGAAATAGTGGACTTGTCTATTGGAGCCATCAGTCACTACTAGAAGAAAAAGCATCTTGAAGCATATTGACTGGACAAATTATTTGGCAGTAAGATACATGCATTGTAGTAAATACCTCTTTGAAAACAACATCTTTACTAAACTGTTGGCATATTTGAATGGAAAAATTTATATTGGTATTTAAGAGCTGGGGAAAATAATCTAGCCCTTTTTCTTGTCTGTGTATTCTACACTGTGCAAATGATCTGCAAGCAGAGCCTGCAAAGCTGGCCAGACAGACTGAAACTCTGTGCTACTCCCTCTACATCACTCCCACCCCTTTTCAGATACCTAAACAATAATGCTTCCTGTCTCTTTTGGTTCTACCCTCCAACACCTAATGCCCATGTACTGGTTTGATTCTCTGCATGTGATTTGCGTTTCTTTTTTATTCTTTTTTTCCTTTGTCTTAGTGTGCTGGTGTGTGCTCAGGGGCAAGCCCATGTACAATTAGTTAGATCTCATTGCTGTTCCCAAGTGCAGGCGAGGTGCTTCAGTCCATCAGTGAGAACTTGATAATGACTGAAAAAATTCTGGTAACAGTAATGAAGTCAGTAACATCTTTGCTTCAGTATTCTGCTAGCTTTAATTCTAGTATTCACCTTTAAACCCCAAAAGCTTACCTATTCAAAAGGATGAATAAATGACTTGATTGATTAGTCAGAAGAATAAGCTATGACCTGACCTGAAGGGATCTAATTTGAGCTTTCTGTAAAATAGTGTAAAAAGATGATTTCCATACTCATGGGAGTTGTTATATGAGTGCAAAATTTTCCCTGTAGACATGGAAAGATCCTCTTCCACACACTCTGCTGTCTTACGCCTGTGAGCTACAGTTCTGGCTGTCAGTGCAGTGAAGATGGAGGAGGAAAAATAAGGCGAGAGAGAATGTATGTGGAGAGCCCTCAAAAACACAAAGCCACAGCTTGTGACACCAGAGGGCAATGTTCTCTTGCGATACCAGTTGTAGGACACAACCACAAGCCAGAAAAGTGCATTATAGGCAAAAACTCTTTTCAAAAAAGACCGCAGTTTAGAAAAACAAATGTTACAGGATACCTTGCTGAGGTGTATTGTCGGATTTGAAGCACTGCATGACTTCCAGGCACTGGTTATACAGAACGCTTTATAAAATCAGTTTTAAACTTAAGCATAATTCCTATGTGCTAAGTCAAAAGACATCCTCTGTAAGGAAGGATGAAAACCTAAAGCATAAACATGCTCATGGTGAACATAGTAGGAAAAAAACAACTGTATTCACTCTTTTCATTGTGTACACAAAATTAACACATTTCTTTCCTCAACAGAATAGGGAAACAAATGTTCATTTAATGGCTCAGTAAAATTAATGTTCAAATAAGTTAATGAGCATATGTGATGTTGAAATAAACAGTCAATAATGCTTTGGTTTTTTTAAAATGAAAGTACTAAAAGCAAGCATTTTCCCCCCTCCTCCTGTGGAATTTTCACTGTAGGTTTATTAGCTTCAAATTAATTGCACTGAAATGATGTAACCTCTCTCTTTCCTCCAAATAGAATAAGTAGGCTCTGTTGGAAGCCAGGCTGGGGTCATGCTGCAGCATGTTGGAGCTTCTAGGAGGGTACACATGCTCTTGAGAACTGCAGGAAAGATCCCAGTTTTCATTCCTCCTGTTTATAGAATCAATCTCCTCTAAACTGAGTTTTGGGAGGTCTCCTGAGCTGAATGTGAGATTGGGCTCTTCTACCTGAGGCGTTGGCTCAGTTGGACTTTCTGAATGAAAAATCTGCAAGAGAGGAGGTATGATTCATCCTTAATTGGGTAATTACATTGGTTAAATGAACTATCATCTTGTGCAGAAATTAAAGATAAAGTTAAATGGGAAAGATTTTACAAATGGCCTCAGGGTCAGGTGTGAGGGCAAGAATCCTCAAAGGATTTAAACATTGCAGTGTCAAGTGCTAACTTGCTGGTTCCTTTGGTCCTTGTCTGATGAATTAGAAGTAGATGCCTAAAAAAGGAGTCCACGAAGTGCTAAATGGTCAGCTTTTTCTGCAAGGACAAGTGCGGAAGGTGGAAGTTATCCAGCAACATTTGGTGGGAGAAAGACAGACTCACCCTTGTCCTGAAAGATCTTAAAGCTATCTCCCTCTCTAAGGGGACAACTCTAGTCCTTTGGGAGGAGGCAGAGAATACTTTAAGGGGGCAGGGGGGTGGCAAGAGGAAACAGAGAGAAAGGGAAACAAAGGTGCCTGAAGTTATGCACTGGCTTTTGCACAGGTAACACCTCTATGAAGATGGCTGCTTAGCTCCAGAAAATGAAGATAAGGTGCAAAACAGAGGATGCATGTTGTGGAGAAGGCGAAGTAGGATGATGGTTCTGTGTTTCTCCTACTGAAAAAATTAAGGGGCATCAAGAGAAATCAGCTCATAGTAAACTCAAAACAAACAAATTGGTGGGACTTCAGAGGCATTTTGCATGCAGGAAGCTTAAATTGATTTGTGGAAGGAAAACTGGTATAGAAAATCCAGTAAAGGACTATTAAACAAATAGGTACTATTTACATTTGGCTCAGGGATTCCTTGGCCACAAACCTGTGAAGCTGGGAGAGACTAGTGGGGAAGCTGCACCGTAGGCTGTCCTTGTTGTTGTATTCTTCCCTATGGATCTGCTAAGCCTGACAGATGCAACCCTGCAGAAAAGGGACCGGGGAGTTGGTAGAGTTGTATCTTACAATTTTACATTTTTACTTCTCCAATGATGCCATTTCCCATTTCCTTTGGTTAGAGAAAGAGAGAATGGACATCACTTTAAAGGCTAGGTGTTAAGTTATCTAGGATCATCCTCCACAGCCACATCAAATCCATATTAACGCTTAGTCTTAATTTTCACATTATCTTCTAAGGGATTTCAAATACCTTGTTGTGGCTTATGAGCTTTGCTGACCTCGCTTGTGTGCAAGGATTATATAAGAAACTTTGAAAGAGATGCTAATTAAAACCCTGCAGATAAATGGAAAGGGGAATGAAACAGAATAAGTATTGGTCAGAGGCACATTGTGTCAGGCTATACAGATGCCAGTCTTATCAAAGACGGTTGATAAGAATCTTCATTCATGCATCTAGAGAAAAAAAAAAAAAAGATGACTCTGTAGACAAAAGCAGTAGATCAGATCTCCCTGACTTTGAGCAAAGTATTTGACGCAGTTTCACATGGGAAATTATTAGTTAAAATGATAAAATGATGAAGATCAAAATTATTACAGGAACTGAGATGTGGTAAGGAGCTCACTAAATGAGAGATGACAGTGAGTCATGCTGTGAGGCGAATGATCAAGGTGAAAGAGGTTACTAGACAATTTCCTCAAGGACTGATCTTAGGGCAAATTTTATTTATTATTTCGAATAATGACCTTGGTTTAAAAGACAGGAGTGTGGTGAGTGAAACTGTCTGTCACAGATAGGAAGTACCTGTAGCGTAGATTAGTACTGGAGCCTTGTGCAGAGAGACAGGGTCATCCTGAGAGTCAGAAGGGTAGGCAGGAATGGACCAAGAACACACACCTTGGTCTTGATGACATGAGTATGTGCTAGGATCTTAGTAGTTAGAAGGAACTTTTGGGAGAGCACCTTTAACCGGAATAGATCAAAAGAAATTGACTTAGCAGAGTAAAATGATGGCTATAGTAGAGATGGAGAAGATGGTTGTCTCCCATAAGCATACCCAGTGAGAAACTGCTGGGATCTGAGAAGAACTACTTTAACTATACGCTGTGTTTGTGACGATGCTACTTGGATATGAGCCAGATATAAATCAGTTGCAGCTGCAAATTAGAAAGATTTCTTTCTATTTTAAGACTGACAGTATAGAGCTATATTCCCATAGGAGTAGTAAGGCCAAAACATCAAGTTTTAAGATGATGCTTGATATGCTTGTATAATTGATTACATGATAATTACTGAAACTGGACTCAGTTGCTCAAAACTCTTCCAGGCCTACAACCCTTTCAATCCTTTGGTTATAGGCGTTCTTGGTTTTCCTCAAGACATACTGAATGATTTCATTCAGATAGACCAGTTTCAACAGAGACAATTACCATGCCGAACACCTCTTCCTGCAGAAACTAGGACATGAGCCCAGGTAGGGATTGAGTATAGTCTCATGCTACCCTTGAAGCAAACAAACAAAAAAATAAATAGAGCTAGACAGTACGTTTATTCTTTTCTTCTTCCAAATTCTCCTGCCAGCATCCTAGTAACGTGTTTCTCTTTTTAAGCTAAGATAAAGGTTCAAAATGCTGGCACAGTGTCACAGATTGGAAGGACAGAACAGATTGCTTAGGTCAGCTGCTCTGCACCTAGGCATTTTTCAAGGCTATGTGGTACATTGCTTTCACTACCTTATCTAATAATGTCTCATCTGATAGCAATGACCAGCAGAGGTTTACTAGTCCCTTAGAAGATTTGGATGATTTCTTTACAGCAAAGAATCCATTAAAATCATTCTAGTTCCTTTCCACTTTTGTGAGTTATTTTTATGTTGACTTATGTTCCTAAATGTATTTCATTCAAAGACATTCAGTGCTGCTGGCATATTTCAGATGAAGAAATTTCATGTGATACTTATGATTCTTGCTAATCCAGAGTTTGTTAATCAGAATTTTCTTCATAATATATAGCTGATATCATAAGGTTTTTAATAGTGTTTCTGTTCCTGACTGGGTGTTTGCCATCTAAGCAGCTTCAAAAGACTTCTGAACACTTCCCAGAAACACATTCTGTATTTGTGCATGGTTTTGCAACACATTTTCTTTCTGCAAGTGTTCTTGATTACAAAGATGTTGTGCATTCATGTTTTCTGCAAAAACCTGCTGGTAACGACAAAACAAGTTCTGGGTTTTCCTCTGAATATTTAACTGCAGGCATTACGCTGCTCAGCTTCACAGTTTTAAAGTACTGCTAGTACCATACGTAGCCAAAACTTTTGTTAGTTTTGATCATTCTTAATCTTATCACCTTCTGAGTGTGTGAATATTACCTTTTTTTTCTATAAATTGCTCCCTTGAAGAGATAGCGATCACATTTGTGGATTGCCTGGGTAATTGCTACTACGTTGTGTCTGATGATCTTGATAGGTGATCTTCATTATACTGTCTTCCAGTGGAGTTAGCCAGAATGTACAGTGACGAGAGAAAGAAATAGGTATCTGACTTTACACTATCTGTGGAAAATGCATATGTGTTTTAAGTAGTAAGTGTTTTAACAGGCACACTTATAGATGCAACTTAATCTAAATCCTCATCATTCTCAATGATGAGGTTTGAATGCATGATTAACGCATTCAAACTGAGAATCTTGCTTCATTTTTTACGTGTGTATTGTGGAATGAAGAACAAAAGACAAAAATTACATCAAGTGCTGCTTTGCTCCAACTTCAAGCTCCTTGGGAAAGAAAACCAAACCAAACCAAAAAGCCACACAACTACAAAATAACTCTGAAGATATAGCCATTGTTATGTGGAGATTCAGAATGGTACTGCTTACCGTCTGTTGATGCATATTAAGAAGACTACATGGCACACTTCCATGGGATTTTCGTTTATTACAAACACTGCAGCAGAATCAGAATCCTTTAAGGAATGGGAAGAATAAAAAACCAATGGGCTTTCTATATGAGAACAGCAGATTTTCTGTGGGAAAAAATGTGAAAAGGAAAGCAAGAAGGAAAACAAGCTAATAAAGCCAGTGGAAACTTCCAAGTATGGATGATTCTTCCTTTCTGTGTGTCAAATTTTTAGATGACTACTGTGTTTTAAACCTTCTTGGGTTTTAAACTGATCCACTAGCAATTTTTTTGTCTCATAGCGGCGATAAGTGCTGAATTTAAACATGAAGAGCCAAGTAAAAACTCCCTATCTTACATATTTGCTGGGACTGTCTATTTGCAAGTCTTTGACATACTCCCATGCTGATTGCAAGCACGGCAGCTTCAGCAGCCATCTAAGCACCTTTTAGGGTAGTCATGTCTGTAAACTATCTAAATGCTGTCTGTCTGCTCCCAGGGGGGCTTATTACTTGCTGTTTGCTTCAGGTGCTCCTTAAGATCACATGTGACTACTTCTTTGTAAAGTTTTCCAAGAAATCTGCCCTTGACCATGCACAGATCTGCAAAGCAAGAAGAGCTGAGCTGCCAGGCACTAGGGCACTGAATGTTAAGTGTGATGCTTAGGACATACAAGCTCCAGTTTTTGAAGGTTTTCCCTGGTGCAATACAGCTATGCTCTAGAAAGGGAGAGATTGGAGGTGAGAGATTAGGAATGACAATTGATACTGTCTGTGCCACAGTCAGTATTCCCTCAGAGTCTTAAAATGCTTCAGCCATACTCACACATTTGGTGCTGCTGCAGTTGTCTACAGTACAGACCACATAAGGTGCAAAGAAAACAGACACCTGAATGTTAAAGGATTCACATCACTGGGAGCAGTAGAAAGTGTTATCCTACTGCTTCCTGGAAACGACTGTTTTGTTTGCAAACTGCATAATATTTGTTAATTGTGTATTTCCTCCAACACTCAACTTTGGAATATACCAGAACCACAACATTGTACCACCCACAAACAATCCCTGAAGATTTCTTTGTTTGCTTATGATCTTCAGCAAGCTGACCCTAAAGCCCTCTTTTTGCCTTTACTTCTATGACAGCAAGCATAGCTTTGGATTTATGGTTTATTCTGTTTCTTCTCGGTATTTTAAGTGCCCATAACTCAGACACAAAGCAGTTTAGAGGAAACACACAGAAACAATGTACAGCATGGAGAGGAACCACCTTCTTTGTGGAGCTTCCCATCTTGGAGGAGGTGGAGAGCAGGTTTTTTTTCCCTGGCAGAGCAAGGATGGACTGCTTGCCAAACTCATGGAGGCAATTAGTAGAGGTGAGAGACCAGGAGTGTTGGTTAGCAGGGCATTCATTAGCACAGCACAAACCACTTGTAGTGTGTCTTGCTTCCTTTTCCTACATGCCATTCCACCACACTTCTTATTGCACCTGATGATGAGCTTTGCAGGCATCTCCTTTCAGTGAGGATACTCTTGTTTCCTGTGCCACTCTGTTGCCGCATTTTCTTTTTTTCTCCTTGTCTATTGCTCTAAAACCTCTTCGGGATTAATATCAACATGCCAGAGGCCTTGTCTTATCAGAATCATATTTGTAATAAAAATAGATGGCACTGAGGTTAAAAAATGAACTAGGAAAAAAAGGGACTTTAGTTTAAGACCTGGGCAGGGTACCATACCTGCAGGTGGAGTCATCAAGATGTGCAGCAATTATCTTAGCCATGATATCTGATATTTCATATTTAGTCTTTTAGTCTATACATCCAGCATATTTATCAATTTGCTTATGGCCAAACACCATTCAGTAAGTAATGTGACACAGATAAAAAATCTGTCAATAACTTGTGTGCGTGTGCAAGTTTTACTGCCTCTGTTTTTTCAGACAAAAGTCACTTTACCAAAATATGTCCAAGTCTTGTCCTTCCATATAAAGTCTTAAATATGAAGGAGCATTAGTTTATCCTAAATAGTATATTAATATGAATTTAATATGAATTTAGTATGAATTTACGCACTAAGATTTGGAATATAAACAATATATATAAATGTAAAGAAAATTCTTAAGAATATGAAGATCAAAATGAGGAAACAAAGTAAAATTCAAATGCTATGTAAAATTATTTGTTTATTTCTATGGTTTTGTTTTGAAAAGTATTGAAAGTATTGAAATGATGAATTTGTTAGTGGTACTGAGTGGGTTTGTTATTGTTGCTAATAAGAATTATAGCCTTAGACATTTTGTGTCTTTGGAAACATTGTATTTCTCCACTTTGGAGATCAGTAATAGTGACTAATTTTCTATCTATGCTGTAGCACAATAATTGTGCTGTTCTGAGCCTCTTACGTCCAGATTAGATTAAAGAGAGAAAATTAGATCTTATTGTAATGCTTCATTAACATTTCAGAAGTAGGACAATAACAGATGAGAATTTGGTGTCATTATCTACAGAAATATGAAAGCAGTTAAGTTTATGCTATTTATCATATCCAGTTATACTGTGCTCTTGAAAACAGAAGAGCTAGCCTTCAGTCTTCAGTGCAGCTCTTCATAAACGTGTTTTCCCATACAAATTGCTAGCTGAATGCATGCGCATCACTGAGGTCACACTTAACAGTAGTTACAAGAGTTCATGTGATTCATAGGTGCTATGAGCAGTGACAAATTTCCCTTTCAATGAATTAAACTCTTGCATTTTTGAGTTGTTTTGTAGCTGGTCCTGTTGGCCTTAAATTCAGTGGAAGATTAGCCATTAATTTTGAGACCCAGAGTGTTGGGCTCCTGAAGAGAACTCTGACTTGTTCTTAAATCTACCCATAAGTATGAATTTTCACACTTACTGAACTCAGACTGGAAAGTTACTGGGAGAGGAGTGCTCTGTTAGGATGGTAGTTAGCACTTCTGAAAGGGAGAGGAAAAAGTCAAGGGATTGCTATTGTGCAGCAACCCCATGGCCTGTGCACAGCAGCTGTTCTGTTAAGCAATTAAACATCCATCGTTTCATGTCTGATCTGCTTTCATCTGTTCTTAAATTTCATAAACTGCTAAATTGGGTATTGAATAGTAAGTGGTAAATTGTAGTTCTTATTTTAACAACCAACAATTAGTGGAGCAAATGGTGGGGTTTGATCTGCTAAAGGGGTTTTGGACATTAGCAGACAAAGAATGAGATAGAATAATGATCAGGATGAGTCTAATCTCAGAAATGTGCATATTGTGCTGTTAATAAGAAATCTTTATGTGGTGATAATACTGCAGCATGACAGGCTTGGGCTGGCCCTCAGCAGCCAAGTCTGGCCCATGTTCATCACTCCCAGTAGATACTGAGAAAGCATAAGACTGTTTTTCGCCAGTTTTGTGGGCTCTCACTCCAGCTACCCTGCAGCCAGGAGCTGTTTTGATGTTCCAGTCTGGAGCCAGGTTTTCTTTTTGGCCTCATTCTTTCTTTTCCTCAGCCTGCAGGTTTTAGCACATGTGCAGTAACAAGGGGGCCTGTCACCAGCTCTCATCAACAGCTGGTGATCTCCAAACATACTTGTGGCCCAATTTGCTTCAGTCTTGCAGAGATCAACCAGTACTTCCCTCAGTAAACATCCTGCCCTGAGATGGTGTGTATTCTTAAAATCTGACAAGAAATGATAAGCAACAACCAACCAACCAAAAAACCTCCTACTAAAAGACAACAAAACTTTGAAAGAGCAGACAGGTCCCTGTCTAGTTTGTTATGACAATAGCTCCTTCAGATCAATGTGCTGTCTATAAACAACATTTTATTTTCTACACTGACAGTCTGTGATAAGTTCTGTTGCTACTGAACAGGGGAAACACATCTGGTTATCCTGATGGGAAAAAACCCTGTCAATGATAAATATATATCTTTTTTAAACTTAGTCTGTTACAAGTTAATAACCCACAGGGTGAAATGTCTATAAGATGTAAACATTTTCTTCTCTTTCAGGCAGCCTTCTAACAGAATTATGTGTCAGAATTTACCTAATTCCTTGTCAAACACATACATATTTAGGGAAATAATCTTTTTACTTTTTTTTTGTTATAGCACCCTCCTTTTCTGTGAATATCAATAATAGACTGTGCAGTTCACTGTCTTGGTCAGTGTAAGAGAAAAATAACTGTCCTTGTCTCCTATTATTTTTACTCTTGGAGAATGATGTATCATTTGTAGAAGAGATGTATCTATTCTAGCATCTGTGGTGGAACGTGAACAGGAAAGAAAGAACCTCAAAATGATGGAGCCCTCAAATTACTGGAAAAGTATCTGATTAATAAGGAGGATATGTATTGTCATTTAAAACAGTTATCCCCATCTTGGCTTTACATTTTTGTGACAGCAAGGGACGCATTAAATAAGTTATCACTAAAATGGAGAGTAGTAGTGTGGCAATCAAATATACTGAAATTCATTTTATATCATAACATTTTAATGCAGACAAGGCACTTCTGACCATTTGTGTGGGATAGAGCTTTTAAGATATTCAAGATATTTTTTAAAAATAGTTATAGATGAAAATCTTCCTTTAATTTTAGTGCTCTGATAAAAAATCTAATAGCTCTAAACATCCTATAATTTCCAAAGTATAAATTCCTTTTTAGGCTTAGTAAACAGGACAAGACAATTCCTCTGCTTTCTCAATCTTCTGTTGAACATGCTGATAATATGCTGTTGAATTGAATCTCGTAACAGTTACCATATGGGAGTTAATACAAGGAATATATATATATATTTTTTTCTCTCTCTCCTTTCATGCAGCTGGTTTTGTTTTTTTCATTCACATTGCCTAATCTCAGATGTGCCTCGGAACTGGTGCAAGCTGCAGGACTGTTTCATCCTGCCTGACACCTTCCAGGGCAGAGCAGCATACTGTGGCTAAAGCCCTGGGGATGCTCTAAGTGTGGGGTAAGGCTGCACCTGCCCAACTGCAGTTCTGCTTCTTGCTAGAGTGGGAGCAGGAGCAGAGCTGAGCTACCCTGTCTAGTGAGGTACATACTGACAGCATCTGGATGGTAGATTTTCCCAGATTAAAGCCTTCTTTGTGGAATAAATGATTATCAGATATTGCTCCCTCTTCCAACGTAGACTAAAGGTGTAGGAGTTAGATTTCTTGGATTCTCAGTATAAATAAAATGATATAATTTCTTCTCTCATCGATCAATCAGTCACCTAGTAAATAATGATACCTGTTTTCTTCCAAATATAGCATACATTTAATTGCAATCTGATAGAAAAGCAGTATTCTTTTCCATTCTGTTCTCTGATATTTTAAATAGAGCTTCAACCAGGACTTTTGCATTTATCTTTGATATGATTGTATTAAAAGGAGTTTAGACTCAAAATACTATCACAAAATATTGGATTAAAAAAAAAGGAAAGCTGTCCAGATTTTGCTCTGAGAAAGGATGTAAGAGCCAAGAAAAGCTCAGAATTAGCTGGGGACATAGTGCTAATCATGGATGTGTGATGTATTTGGTTATGCAAAGTCCTACTAGCTTCAGTGGGGCTCCTGAAGAAGAATAAATTCCAGCTCTACCAATTCAGGGTTTGTAGCACACGTTTACATGCCTGGATTAAAAAAAAATCCTGTCTTCCATAGTGATTCAAAATATGTCCGCACATAAAAATGTTAGTTCTATGGGCAGCAAGAAATATTTAAGTTTTATGTAAGCGATCATTTGTTAATTATAATTACTTAATGGAAGAAAATGATTTTTATTAGTCTTTTTGATATGAATAGCTCTAGTATTTTGAGTTCTATTTATTTCATTGTTATCTTCCTCGTTACTTTTTCCATATCCTTCATTAACATAAAATCATCTCACGTACTCCAGATACACCTTTTACTCTTTAACTCATCTCCTCTGTATGTACCACCATATTTAACTATGCACTATCAATTCCTGTACTTTTTATGACTATCGTCTCCAAGTCATCAGGTTTTTCCGGCATTCTAAAATAGTTACAATATTGAGTCCTTATAGACATATCATTACAGTTTTTATGTTAGTACTTAAATGCCAAATAAATGTTCTACTTATTTTACATAAATTATTCCTAAACAGATGTAGGCATCCTTTTAATCAGTACAATAAGCTGTGCAAACATACTTTCCAGAAGAATGATGGAGAGAATAAGAATATTAATGTCTACTAAAAGAGGGGAGATTTAAATTAGATGCTAAGAAGAAATTGTTTACTCAGAGGGCGATGAGGTGCTGGTACAGCTGCTCAGAGAAGCTGTGTGTGCCCCATCCCTGGAGGCTCAAATCCGGGTTGGATGGGGCCCTGGGCAACCTGAGCTGGTGGGTGGCAGCCTTGCTGTGGCAGGGGTTTGTGGCTGGGTGGGCTTTGAGGTCCCCTCCAATCTAAGCCATTCTGTGATTCTAAGATGATTCTAGAAGTGTTTATTGCTCTCACACTGACACCTGAAGTAGGACAGGTCCTCATTTCTGTGGATGTGGAGGCAAAGGCAGTGAAATGTTCTGGATGAGACATTTACCAGTAGGAGGCTAAACGGCCCCTGTCAATAATAGTGCTGCAAGGAGCTGCAGCATTTCTTGTCCTTTGGCCAGGACAAAACAGATGTAGAGCACTGTCTATGCACTGAGGATTTGTTGCAGCCAGCTACTGGCTGTGTGCAGTCCTTGAACTAGACAGGAACTCAGGCCAATGGATGTGCAGCACTCTGCAAGAGGTAACCAAAGTCTCAGAGGACTGTGTTTTTCACAGGTGAGTCAGGAACACATCATATCTCTCCTAGTTGACTCACTCTATCACACTGCACTTTTTCCTATTTGGCACCTTCTTGAAAGCACACTGCCAGAATACTTTTTCAGACATGGATCATAGTACTTAGTTTATAACTAACAAAGGTTTTCACACTTCTATTGCACTTCACATACATCACTAGATAAGATGCCTGAAACAACCCTTGATCAAATGATTAGTGAGCTGCCTGTTTGAATTATTTACAAGCTGTTATCTACAGAACTAGAAACAAATCATCTTTTTCCACCAATGTTCAAGCACATAAACATACAAATATCAAATTGAATATGGAGGAAAATGAAAACAAGTGTTATTTGGACTTAATTCTACTTCAAGCCTATGGAAGAGCACCTGCCTTGCAATTGCAAAGCCCTCCCAGGTGCAGCTTTTCCATCTCTGAGATACTGGCACTGCTGCAGATGTATTTCCTGTTTCTTTGTTCTGCAGAAAATTAAGCTGTTCTCCGCATGTTTCCTTGGGAAATCTTCCCTTTCCTAATGGCTCCAATATGGAAATAAAAGGGTAAAGGATAGGGAGATTGTGACTGGTGTAGTGACTCTGCTTGCATTTGCAAGCAATGTGAGGTGAATGGGATGCCAGGAGAATGATTTCTGCTGTCTGACTAGCACTGCTGATCCACCACATCAAGTAGCACTGGATGAAAATACCTTTTAGCTCTGTACAGAGTTTCCATCCCCCAGGCTGGGGTGGGGGAAAGCCCCTAGGCTAGCTGCAGGAAAAAAAGTATTTACTGTGTACATGTAATATCTCTTGTTTGGTTATACCTTCAAGTAACAAGCCCCATGGGACTAAAAAATGTTATCACCTGGTACTGCTACTGTCTGGTACTTCAATATTAATTCACAAGATTATTATTTTTTTTAGTATGGTGGTGTTTCTGTTTGTAATGTACATACAGTTCTTATGTCACACTTTATTCCAAAATACCAGAACAGCCTTCAACAACCTCATCAAAAGAGAGACAATTAACAAATAAGAAAGGTTATGAACATGGGAGGCAGCCTACAAGTTTTGATTTAGCAGAATACTTACCTAATTTTGTTCAGGAGTGACAAAGAGTGGAGTACAGAAATGACAAGTGAACTGTGAACTTATATAAAAGCACGCTTGTGGGATTGGGGTCGCTTGTTCCGTAACAAGTGAGTTGATGCACTGAACTTAGGATCCTAAGAAAGATGATAAATCTTTTTTGACATGTTAGATGAGTGTCTCAGACTCTAGGGTAAGAAGTTACATTTGTAAGATTAAAATTACAAACCCTCTTAGAGGTACTGAACTGAGAGGAATCTCAACAGGCTGGAGAAGTGAGCTGACAGGTATTTCACGAAGGTCAACAAGGGGAAATGCAAAGTCCTGCACATGAGGACCATGCACCAATACCTGCTGGGAACCACCCAGATGGAAAGCAGCTCTACAGAAAAGGACCTGGAGGTCCTGGTGGACACCAAGTTGAACAAGAGCTAGCATTGTACCTGTACTGCAAAGAAGGCCAGTGGTATTCTGGGCTGCCTCAGCAAGAACATTGCCAGCAGGTTAAGGGAGAGGATTCTTTCCCTCTAGTCTGCATTGGTGAGGCCACACCTCGAAGGCTGTGTCCAGCTCTGAGCTGCCCAGTGCAAGAAAGACATGAACATACTAGAGGTATGCAGTCCAATGAAGGGCCACAAAGATGATCAGGGACCGTAGCATCTCTCCTATGGGGAAAGGCTGAGATAGCTGGAACTGTTCAGACTGAAGAAGAGATAGCTCAGAAGAATCTCATCAATATATAGAAACCCTTGAAAAGAGGGTGCAAAGGTGACAGAGCCAAACTCTTTTCAGGGCTGCCTAGTGACAGAACAAGAGACAATAGGTGCAAATTAGAACACAGGAAGTTCCACTTGAATGTCAGGAAATGCTTTTGAACTGTATGGATTACAGAGCACTGGCACAGGTTGTCCTGAGAGGTTGTGGAGTCCCCTCTTTGGAGATATTCAAAAGCCATGTGGACTTGGACCTGGGCAAACCTGCTCTAGGTGGCCCTGCTTGAGCAGATGACCTCCAAGAGTCCCTTTAAATGTCAGACATTCTGTGATTCTGTGGATTATAACAACTCTTTTAAAGATCTCTGTGAGTACTGCATTGATCTTTGTCTCCTTAAACATTGACTTTAATAAGCTGGCATGTAAGGAGAAATTTTGTCCTCAATAAACCAGGCTAATTTACTTTCTCTTCAGCTCTGATTATAAATTAAGTGGAACTGAGTAGCAATAAATAAAATCAAAATGAATTTTAAAATGAAGGAGCTAATAGTTTCCTCTGATGTGTGGAATCAAGCTCATGACAAAAAAGATACAAAAAGATGCAGACAGTCCCTCGTTCTTCATGGAAGGCTCTGTGAATTCTAAATGTGGTTACAATGACAATTTGTTAGATATTTGGCATTGTCTATTCTCAACATTGCTTTTTTATCTGATGTTTATCCAGCAAGCAGAAATTAGATTATCTGTGTTGTCTGTGATGTAAAGAAGCTTCTGAGAGTTTACTCTCATTGAGAGTAAACTTGTTTACAGAAAATTGTGCATAAAGATGGCTGACACTGTAGAAATTTTCTGCTGAAAGTTCAGCCCCCTGTTCACATGCTTTGCTAAACGATGGGAGTGAATGTGGAGCAGACTTGGTTGTAAATAAGCCACAGTCTGAGAAACATTTGTTCAGACATTTCTGCCAGTATCCGCACCTAATGAATAAATTTAGAGGAATAAGAACCTGTGAAGTACTCATGAATGGAAAGAGCAAATAATCCCTACAAGGGAATATTGACTTCCATGAGTTGCAAACAATGCAAAACAATGAATTTGTGAGCTGCTTCCCATTAACAGGCAGATGTTCAGTTACTTCCAGGAAAGTAGGTCTCATCATGCATAATAGTTACTTTGGAGGACAAACGCCACAACTCTGAATTCCTCCTTTCTCCATTTTTCTTTTTTCCCTCACCCTTTATTACTGAACACAAGATCATATGATACATTTCTTTGATCAGTTGGTGTCAGCTGTCCTGGTTGTATGTCTTCTTAGTACCCCCAGCCTCCTTGCTGGTGAGGCAGCGTCAGAAGCAGAAATGGCCTTGACATTGTGTAAGCACTGCTCAGAAATAACTAAAGTAACTAAATAGTCAGAGATCCAAAACATATCACTGGATGGGTGCTATGCTATCTATCTCAGCCAAAACCAGTACAGGTAATTATCAAACAAATCTTTGCAACGTGCAGGCTATGTAGGGGTATTATCTGGGAAAGACTCACACCTCGTGGAGGCTGAACACTTTAGACCCATTTTAAAGGACATTTTGAGTACCTTATTGCTTATTATTTTGCTTGTTATGATGAAAGTGGCCTCTCAGAAACGTTGTGAAGGACTGGGCAGTAAAATGTCGGTGTTCTGACTATATTTAGAGGTGTAGATAGTAGTAGATAGTGCACAGATAGTTTTTCAAGTGCTTTAATTAAACTCTAAGCTAATTAGGTTACCCACAATTTATTGTTTCCCTCAGAGAAATATGCCCCATGTAGAAATAGGTTACAGTGAAGATGACTTTCTATTTCCCTCCTCCGAGTACAGTACCATCAAGCTGCTGTATGGGGCCACCATTGAGTGCAGCCTGGAAATTCAGTCTAATGAAAGTTCCCATGGGAAATCAAGACACCGTTCTATTAATCATAGGCCTTGGATGAGTTGCTCTGTAGAATGAACAGCCACTTTTAGGCGTCTGCTAGACAAACACTGTTTCTTAGAAATAATACCTTTTTTCTCTCTTATTTCACTTTTTAAAAAAGTATTTTCTGTGAAAACTGGAAACTTTCTTAGTTTTTGAAAACACTGAAACTTTTAATCAAAAGAAAGACAAAGAAGAAAAGGAAAAATAGCATCAAAGCTGGAATATTTTAATGGATGTTTTATATCTTATGCTTTTTTGCTTTAAAAGGAATGTTCCTTCCCTTGAGATATTCTTTCCGCAAAAAAAAATCTGTACAGAACCATCACTTACCTTAAAAATATAGGATTGTAACAACAGTCTTAGGCTTTACTCTATAACAGTAATTTAACAAAACTGACACTTTCCTGCTGATTTACTGCAGATATGGTCTTGTTTGCAGGCAATCTTCTTAAGCTCAAAGCACAAGAAAAGTTTGTGGTTTTGAGGACAGTGTAATGGTGTGGCTGGTCCTGTGTATCGATGCTGATACTCTGCTGAAGCAGTACTGCTATTGAAAGCCTTCAGTCAGCTGGCTAGGGGAATATTTCAAAGTGTAACTATTCAAGACAGCCCCATGTTAGAATAACAGTACTATTGACCAAAAGGATGAGACTTACCCCTGAATCAAGGAATGAAATATTTGACTTAGAATTCCTTCGTGCAAAACAACAGGTCTAAACTACTGTCTTGCCTGTTGTACAAGCTAATCTTCATAAGAGGAATGAAAGAGATGAATAAAGAAACAAGTATTTCCAGAAACGCATCATGCCCCCTCAGATACCACCATGCATGTACAAACATACAGAATAATAAATGGCTAAGATTTAATTTGTTCCCAAATTAACTTCTAATTAATCAGGTTAGTTAACTGGTTCCTTTATGAGACATGAAAATCTCTTCTGTGGAACCTGAGTGTGAACTTAGATAACATTATCAGAGTTTGTTGGACTACAAATAATCCCCATGGAAAAAATTGAAGAACATTATAAACAATGTAATTGTTTTCCATTTATTTACTTTCTTTTGAAGATACCAGATATCTTCTGAAACGATTCCAGCACTTCCAAAATTGAATGTTTTTTAGGTAAATTACTGGGGATTTGCAGATAATTTTGGGAAAGGAAATGGGTTACAATTTTTTTTTTTGTCTTTGTTTTGTTAGAAAAATTACTTTGCAAAGGAAAGTTGACCAGAACAATTTTGATCAGTTGCTGTTTGTACTTTTCTGGCCCAACTGGTGATAAAAGAGTCTTCTTGCCCATTCAGTAAAATTCTTGTTTATCTTATTTAACTGTATCTTATTCAGATACAGTTCTGAAAATAAGGCGTGGATAGGGAAGTGGTTGGAAATCACTGCTCCAAAAGCCATCTCTTTAATGATCCCCCTTCAACTTTTTTTTTTCTGTTGACATCCTTTGTTTATTTTCTTTGTCAGTTACCGTGTCTGACTTCAATTTATTTCTACTTATGCACAAATGTAGCAAATGAACCAACGGGAAATAGAAATTACGTTCACACATCTTGGTAAATGAGTAATAGGTAGTCCATCACAATACTCACTGCATAAAAATATCTATAAAGATGTGTTCAGAAAGCAGCATCATAGAAGAGCTGGGGCCTAAACACAGAAATCTTTGAGAGAAAGGCGGATGATCTGCTGAAAACTATTTAGAATCAATGCCTGTTGAGGAAATTTGTGGCGGAGGAATGAGAGGCATTCAAAGGAGAGATAGGAATCACAGTATCATCTGTGTTCATTACAGTGAAATCTAGGTGTCAAAAATGACTGAAGAAACTAATGTGAGTTAGAAAAGTCATAAAAAGCAGTATCAAATTATTGCAGTCATGCACTCGGGGAAAAAAAGGAGAGAGAGAAGTACTGGCTTGGCTGCAGCAAATGCCATCTCTGAATGAAACATAAAACAATGCTTGAAGGGCTAGCAGCCCCACCTATTTCCTCCCCCTTACTCCCCAAAAAGGAAAGAAAATAAAATCTGAACAACTAAGATAGGGATTTCTAAAGTTCTTGCCCTTTTTTTTAAATTACCACAAATGAACATGACCTGTTCCTCTGTGGAACAAGAGAGGAGAGAGAATGGCAGGACGATGCCTATGAGCTTTAGCATTTCACTTTGTGAAACAGAGTCAGATGACTTGGCAAAGTCCCAGGAAATAAATTTAAGGCTACAAACCAGAATGATAGGCTCCAGTGCATCTTGTGTGGTTTCAGAGTCTGTTTTCTGTTTGATAGAATTCTTATACAGGGACCAGTTTTTCAAAGGAGAAAATTGATATTACTCTGAGAAAGGTACCTAAGTCCTATAAAATGTGGCTGTTCTTTGACTCCTTTTGCTGCAAACATGAATTGTGAGCTTTCATTATTACATACTGAAAGCCTGGATTTCAAAAAACCAACAGCCTTGTCCTTCTCAGAAAGATATTCTGCCCTTTATTTAATTAATTTGCCATTTTCTTTGAGGAGACTGTGAGGAGTATGACTACTTACCTTACTGATAGGGATACGAACTCATGAGATAACATCATTCATCCACATACAGACCTGTTCTTGGGCACAGGCCAGTGGTGTCTACATTGGTTCTATTCTTTTGACTAAAAGTGAGCATCTCCAGTATAGGGACTTGCAGCCAGTCTTATCACTCAGTATTCAGTTGAGATCTGTAGTTGGTAATGTTTCTAATGCAATCAATCTTATCCTAAAGTCAATGCATGTGTTTCCAGACAAATCCAGCTCTGAACCCCATTACTCTTGGGGGACCAGTCTCACTGCAGACACCTACCCTTCCACTAGGAGAGATGAATTCCACTCTGAAATTTGATTGAATCACAAAATTGACCTATACACCTGCTTGTGTTACTCTCAAAATCCTGTTACATGCAGAAAAGAAACGTGACTGAGCTGAAGAATTTACTGTTAGTTTCACTGGAGTCTTGACAGTCTAATCAAAATACCCTAAACAGTTATTATTAGTTCAGGTGCAGTAATAATTGCACACTCAGCCTGAATGAACACACAAAAAATCAGTAGTTACAAAGATTTTTTATTAAAAAACAAAACAAAACCCAAACCTGCAGAGGCCAAATTTCCTCATACCTATCTGGCTGTTTTACTGGTGTCACGGTCACGCCTGCAGAGATTCTCTGAGTCTGTAGGTCATGGTTTTGGTGTCCCTCCAGAAGAAGGGACTGAGCATACTCAGAGTCTGCAGAGTCATCAGTACCTGGGTGCTTGTGTTGAAGGCCAGGTTGGACTGGGCCCTGGGCAGCCCAGTCTAGTAGTTAACCTAGTGCTTAGCAACCCTGTCTGTGGCAGGAGAGTTTGAACTTGATCTTTGAGGTCCCTTCCAACCCAAGCCATTCTATGATTCAGTAATGTCACTACATGAAGTGAATATCTACTTGAGAGTGTCTTTACATTGGGGCAGGTTCAGATTCGTTTTCTGGTGCCCACCGCTTAACTTTTTTACAGAGAAACATCCCAAAACTTCAGTGGGATCAGCTTTTTTGAAACATCCTTTGTAAGTTCATTGAATGCTGGTCTTAAGCTGTTTTCTCTTTAATCGATGGAAGCTGACATTTGAGTTATGATTGTAACCTTTGCATGACTGTGTTTAACTCCCACTGGAGACTCACAGAAACTGTTACATCCATAGAAAATGTATGTGTTAACTTCTCTTGCTTAAGATTTGCTTCTTTATATTCTTTCTCTCTGGCATTGTCTCCTCAATATACAAAATTATAATCACAATCAATCTCATTTGTTGCAACAATAATTTCATCAGCACTCTCTTCATTTTCTTAGCATCTTGCTCCAGCAAGACATTCCTGTTGATCTGAAAACTACTGCCTGCATCTTTAATTCTCCTTGTAATAGCTATCAGGGCTAGGTTAAGAATTTTTCAGCTGAATTTTTTTTCTGCCAAAAAGCAGAAATCAGGCTTGTTAGGGATTTGCACATTTTCTTTCTGTCAAATGCTACAGAAAATTTTCCCCTCAAACAATGCCATTTCCACATGAGTCATAGCATAAGGTATTTTTACGTGCACGTTTCTTTTTGTTGTTGTTGTTCTGAACAACCAGTGCTTCAGGTTTTTTTTCAATGTATACATTATTGTTATTGTTGTGTAGAAGTGATAATTTAGGACAACAGGTTTCAAATTGTTCTCAGAAGCAGTCTTTGTGGTACACTTTTATCTTCTTCAGCAAATCACCACCACATGATTCTTTCTCTTTTTTTTTTTTTTTTTTTTTTATTATTTCAAAGAGAAGTGATGTGCTCATCTCTGAGAAGCAAGAAGGAACTAAAACTCTCCTTATAGAAGTGTCATCAGCAGGACTGAGGTTGCATGACCCATCAGCACCATAGCAGTTAAAGGAAAGAAAAGGACAGAGTAAAACAGGTATTCTAACATTTTTTTGGCTCAATGGAATTGGTAAAAAGGGATGCAGATATTTCTAGAAGGATAAGTAAATGTCACCAAGGACTCTTGTCTCATTAAAGAAAACTAAAATACATTAAATTCTTTCCTTGAGCCACAGATCTGTCTAAGCAATGATAAACAGTGGGAATGGTGAGTCTGATGGCTGTTCCTCCATTAAAAACACGGCTTATGGAATTACTTAACATATTTGGAGTCCCAATAGAAATAGGTGCGCTCACCTGAATATATTCCAGTGTGTCAAAGGTAATTTTAGTGGCCTGTGAAGTTGTGTTCGCAGGTGTTACAAATTTGGACTTCTCTGAGTTTCTGTGTAGATTGTTAGTCATAATTCCTCCTATTATTTGTGAGCAGGTATTTTGCTCTCACATAGAGAGTGTGAGTGACAGGTTTTTTCTTACAATTTTCTATGAATAATGAATTGTTTCAGTGCACACATAGAAAGGACATCACTTAGACTTATCACTTCCACACTGTGCTTTTCTTTTTACTGAGTTGAAAATGAGCATGTAACTTAATGCGATCTTTTCTACTACTGATTTCTTGTTTGTATTTTGTACATATATAGTATTACCTCTGAAAATTATCTTAGATTCAGTGTTTTTGTTTTCATTCTGATGTAAATGAATAGCTGCTGAAGAATAATTAGTCTTTAAATGGACAGATTTGTAATTTATTCTAAAGTATTTAAATTAGGCTTTATATAGTACCTCCCCTGAATACATTTCCAAGCCAAATGAGAACTTCTACCTTGAACTTAAGTGGAGAATACCGTGTTAAAACTGAGCTCTAGACCCCATTGCCCCATAAGAAGTTAAAATACAAGGAATTTTTGACTATTGCAGAAACTATTTACAATGAAAGTATTTCTGTTTTTTAATCCAAACTCCTATCATTTTGAATATATTTGTGCATTATTTATGAATATTTTAGTTACAGGTGTCAGGTTAAGGTTACCTTTATTCTACTTAACTCATTGTTTAGTTAATTTTGGCTCATGCTTCACGGCTACTGTTGCAGTTCCAGCAGCATATGGAGAAAACAGTGCTTGTGGCTGAGTTTTTGGGTTTTTCTCTGTAGACGGATCTGTTTTTCACCTGAAGATGTAATACTTATTCTTCACTGCTTTATGTCTTGCATTGCTGCTAATAATTACACCTGTGCACCATGGTAGCTCAAGCCTTTCTTTATTACAGCAAGGGAGTGATATTCTCATTCTTGAAGGTACGAATGATGGAAAACAAAGACAAAACAGAACAACCAATTAAAACAGACAGACAAACAAATGAGAAAAAAAAAATCCCCAAACAAGAAAATCAAGTTTCTGCTTTTTGTTTATTACTATTTCTCTACCATCTTTACTACCAATTGCCGGAATGACTG
Organism: Numida meleagris; assembly: GCF_002078875.1. Lineage (NCBI taxonomy): Eukaryota > Metazoa > Chordata > Aves > Galliformes > Numididae > Numida > Numida meleagris. The sequence continues at coordinate 33,171,681 of NC_034411.1, read as the reverse complement.
GAACCCCTTCCTACTCAGTAATTATGTAATTGATGCATAAATGAATCTCAGCTGTTCTCCTTCTTAACAAAGATAATGGAAAAACTGCATAAAATACGCCCTACTCAGTTACTTCACTCAAGTACCGAAAACTGATGTTGTTTTGCTAGAAATGTCTAGGGCTAGCTGCCTCTGAAGAAGATGCAGGAAATGCTAGATAATAATGAACTAGTTCACCATAATGAACAATTTGCAGCTGGCTCGTGAACCTAAGCAAGAAGGTTAGCGTTTAATCTACTTATATTTTCAATTTTTTTTTCACATTCTGTTTCCCTCCTCCCGTTTCCCTACAGCAGCACTGACTATGCTCGTTATCTTCATCAATGTCTCTTGTTCTGACCCTTGAGTAGTTATTGGCCTTGCTACATCAAAGAAATATATTTCTGGGCTAGTTATGCAGTATGAGTGATAAAGATAGGGGCAAAGCACAAACACAGGAAAACTGTACAGTATCAAGGACATGAAGAACAGAGAGAGGAAAGCAGTGGATGTTTCTTCATCTTTTCATTATGTGATTTTGAATTTTGATATTTAAACTGATGTAATTACTGTTGTAAAGGGTGCTTCTCGTGCCTCCGTGCTTCTACAGGGAAGTTGTTCTCAGCTTTTCTGCTTATAATTAGAAACTTATCTGTGCATTTCCAGTGTAAGCTTATTTATGGGCAGTATTTATTTATTTGATTAGTCTTGTCATTCTTTAGTTATGAAGTCTGTACTTTGGATTAGCTCTCAGAATCCTCAGTCTCTGGAAGTCTCACTCAGCCTTTGGCAAGTCCAAATTTCTTAGCCTTTTCTCAGAAGGTCATCCCACCAGCATTATCTTTGCTTACGTACTGTGGAACTGGTTTCTGTTAAGAACCAGAGCCGCATACAAAATTCTGGATAAGGCTTTATTAATGTGTAATAAATTATTTTAATCGGTTTCATATATCTACTAGAAATACTTAATGTCAGAACAGTCTTTGAGGGACTATGTTTGCTTTTTATTTGTTTTATCTCTGTTTTTAGTATCCTTTGATATGTCTCTATCTCACCTGACTTTCTGGAATTTCTCACTTTATATCCCTGCTTCTCATTTTCCAATATTTATCTTTCTTCTCTGATCAGCAGGATGATTTTTTGTTGTTGTTCTGTATCTTTTTTTCTATTCTTTTTTTTTCCTGTTGCTGTTTATATTATCTTTATGTATGCAAGTGTGCAACAATGCTTCATTGTTTGCCCTGATCAAAATTCAAGTTTTGGATAGCTTTTAAAAAAAAATCCAATTAAAATTCTAGGTGCCCCTCTATTCAAATCCCGAAGTTTCTCATCCATTCAACTCTACATTTTATGTTCTTTTATCAAAGTGTCTTCTTTTGAACTAAAGAATCTCAGTTATGAATTTGGACTAAACTGATTCCTGATCACTCTGCCTGAGTTAATTTTCTATAGCCAGTTTTTCTACAGTGTCCCCGTTATTTGTCAAAGGCAACTTTTCATTTTTTTATTCAGTAGAATAAAATACCTTATGCTATTATGCTGAGGCAAATTTGCCCCCTAATTGGTATTATTTTTATCATCTAACCATGGAAAGTTTGATCACTCCAGAAAAAAAAGATATTTTATTTCTTAAAATTAAATTGGAGAGTTTTTCATTTGCTTGGCAGTCCAGTCTGTGAATTCTGTGCCAGTTCATAACTTTGCTGAAGCAGATCAGGCATATTCCATTGAAGATCAGCTGCAGTCCTGCATCTTCCTCAGTTTTGCACCATTGTCCTAGTTCTTTTTCAGCTGAATTCTGGCAGGAATGTTTCTCATTGACAAGGACTGGGTTATTCCCCTCTCCCACTGGGATTCATTTCATCCTCAAATCCATATTCACATCCCCAGGTTTCAGTCTTGGGGACAAAATGAACATCATCCTATCTACAACAATGGTCTCTGAAAGAACAGTCAGACCAAATTCAAATATTGAAGTCATGGAGATTTCATTGTCAAAGGTCATCAGTTGTTCATCACTTTCTGTTTAATGCTAAAGCTGTTTTTTATCACTCCCAAATCAAGATCAGTGCCAAAGAGGACTGGAATAGAAATACTAAGTGATGTTTTCATTACAGCTGGGATCAATTATTATGGCTCATTATTTTCAGATATTCAACCTTCCGTTATAAAATACTAGCTCAAGTGAATGCTCCCACTGCAGTGATTCCTACGGAATATTGACTAGCTGATATTTTATTCCATTATTTTTCATCATTGTTTTGATTTAGAGTTCTTTAACTAATTTATATGTTCCCTAAACATTGGTCCTTTATGACTGTTTTTCATTTTACACTCTTGCAGCTAGCTGTTTCTTGCCATTCACGCACATCAGAATCAATAGAAGTTCTGCATGAGTAGTTCATGCCACAGATATTTTGCAAATCCTCGCTTTCTCCAGTGGAAATTCTCTGGAGCCCATATTAATAGTAGGGGCTATAGCTGGCCCTACAGCAGCAAAATCATGTAATTAATTAATGCTACATTTATCACTTCAATACATGAACACCTTGTGTGCTTCCTCTGTAGGTTTTAAAGACCTGTGTTACTGTGAATTGAATTGGAGAATGTACGCTTGGCTTAGCTGTTAATTGCTGACAGATGAGACAAAAAAGTAGATGAGGCAAATATAATGGGGGCAAAATGTAATGTTATCTGGCTAACGGTTTTAGGGACTGCCCCTAATAAATGTGTGCTCTACAAGCTCATCTCATAGAATTACTGTTGTGAAGAATGTTTCACTTTTCTTGCCAATGGAAAGCTAGGAATGTGATCAAAGAGAACCCAAATCATTTATTAACATGGTGTCACAAGCCAAATGTTTCCATTTTTCTAGCAAAATAGAAAGGTCTATCTTTAGAAGGGTAAAAACTGCTGCCTAAAGCAAAAATTAGGGGACAAGAGCTCTGGCTTCTACTTCTGTTGCCAGTCCAGCAGAATACTATGATTTCAGATATGGTTTACAATCTGATTTGAAAAAGTACCATTAACTTGAGCTGAAGCAGGCATGCTCAACACCTTTGAAAATAAGCTGTCTAATTATTTTGTTCCTTAGTTTCCATATTGTAAAATGAGGAGGAAAATAACAAGTGTATTGAAATTACCATTTGAGAATGAAAGGCATAGTAACTACTCCAGCAAAGCTGCCCTTGCTGAGAAGTGCTACACATAACAGATGTAATATAATATTTCAGGAGTGATATAATACCATTCCACTCCCTTCACTGATCTTGAATTTTCCAGTCTCTAGTTTTGCAGGCCTCTGAACTGAAAGGTCTTTGATGTATGCCGCTGAGGATTGCAGGATTCCATGAAATAGGCCTTAAAACAACAAATCAGCCTTGAGTTGCTGCCCATTTCACAAAACAGTTAAACATTTCAGGTAGTAATTTTTTTTTTTTTTAATATTTCACAAGCCTGACTCTTAGAGCTCTCAGGCTCTTGATTTGCAAGGAGCAGCTAGCGCTACTATCTCAAAAGACTAGTGTAATGTTAAGCTGCTAAAATTACTTCACGTTCATTCATATATAAGGAGATAGATCATTCATACGCATTCATCTCTAAGTGCTGGCTGGAAGAAATGTGGACCCACTGTTTCCAAAATAGTATTTGCTAGCAGGTTATTCATTAGTGCGCAATAACCCTAGGATCTTCCAATTTACCCTGTAAATAAGAGAGAAAAATATAGCTGTTTAGCAGGATTTTTGCTCTAACTTTTTGTAGGAATTCTTTACTATGAACTATTCTACTTTGCAAGGGTGTGTTTATGTTGTTCTGTGCTGGTGCTATGCAAAGTATTTAACTATTTCAAGCTTTGCAGCAGAAATAATATTTTATATAGTTGAGTGTCTTCCAGTAAGCCACCTTTCTCAGTGCTTTGGTGATGATGACAGGAGAAGAGGAAGGAAACCATGATCTCACCATTAAATCTTGGAGATCTGTCACAGTCACAGCCTGGTATCAGCTGTGTGACTGTCAATTTTTTCCTCTCAGCCCAACCAAGCCACTGCCATTTTGCCACAAGTGGGCAGTAATTAACTGCTAATTGAAATCAAGACACGACTTTCTCAGCCTTGGCTCAGATTCACCATCCTCAGCTTGCCCTTTCTTTGGCCCACCAAAGGGAAAGGAGTCCAGCAGTCAGTGATCATTTATTCCATCATTCCTGCAGAAAATGTTTCAGTGGTCTGCAGAGGACTTCAGGAAGGTGGACATCTGAGGCAATACCTCTTGGTCAGAGCTACCAGTGTTCCTTATTCAAGCCAAGTACCTGCTTAATCCCTGCCACGTAAGTAAGAAATCTGAAAAATGAGTTGAGATAACTGTGTCTAAATCACCAGTTACATTTAGAATTTTCCACTACTTGCAGTATTGAAATTACTTCTTTTCCTATGAACTAAAAACAAACAAACAAACAAAAACAACAAAGCAAGTTAAGCAAAACTGTTGGATTTTGGTATGATTGGCAAGACTTTAAGGGCCAATACTACAAGATACTAGTACATCCTGCATTTTTTTATCACATGTTACCTTAAACAGTGGAATATCTGTTCCAGTGAACAGTGAGAAATATGAAAACAGTATGTTTTGAAGACCAGATAGATTTATGCTCCTTTCCCTCGTGTGAATTTTACACTACATTCTTTTGGAATGATCTTACCTCACTTCAGGCTCCTTTTAGACTAGGAGTTAACTTATGACCATGTCACATGACAGGTAGTACTTTATAACAAAAAGCCATGTGTGAACATGACATGTTTCCCTTGACGCATGCCAACCAGGTGAATTAAACCTTAGGAGAAGTTTGTCCCATTTTAAGTTTGCGTGTCTTGACATGTGCTGACAGCTGTTGTTGAAATTTGGCTTTAGGGAATAGCTTCCAGACTCTGGGCAGAGGGACAGAAGAGATGAAGTACATGAGATCTGAACTTGGAAGAAGACTGAGGTATGTGTGGCTGAATAAATGTTTCTATAAAGCTGAAATATATACGGTACCACTATGGAAAAAGTGTTATGACAAGTATTGTAACAGCTGTTATGACACTGGGAGACTTTAGTTTAGAGATAAGATTTATCCAGAATGGCTACAGATTCCTCTCTCCTCTCTGAGCTGTCCACTTAGACACTGTGGGAACAATATTTTTTTTCCACATCCCACTATGGGCATTTCTTTGTTGCTCTTTTGTTTGTAAAATTGTCACCTGAAGCAACCATTGGACACACCCCAACACATAGAGACTTGGAGTGCTGAATTTACATTCGAGGACACCCAGGTCCCCTGTATGCATGGATGTGCAGGAAAGACTGGCTGCAGCTGGAACTCAGGGTCCATGGAAGGGTGCTGGTTTATTTGCAGAGGTACAAAAGCCCTGTTTCACTTGTCAAAGTTGAGTGCGAGAAATAAATGCTCAGCATCTCCAGAAATCAAGCCAGCATTATTCGGTACTTCCTCCCTACTGCAGGCTCATATCTCATTTGCTTTTCTGACCATACTGCTCACTGAATAGCTGTCTTCGGTGATCTGTCCATGATGATGTAGCCAGAGTGCTGCTTTAATTTTGCTTGCAAACAGGCAGCAACAGATGGCACAATGCAGGTAAGAGAATTATCTGCCATTAAGGGAAACACAACCCACAACTTGCAAATCTACCTTTTTTTATTTGCAAGAAAGACAGCTCAGGGAATTTTAATATGAAGCATAACAAGAGGAAAATAAATAGAGAATAAGAAAAGATAATAAAAGGTTAGGCATAAGGAAACATTGGGAGGAAATAAAGAGATTTAGATGAAAACTATTTGCTTTCAAACAAGAGCAAAAAATTATGTAAAAGGAAAAAAGAAAAAGGAAACCAGTTAAATGTATGCGGGCAGTTCATGTGCAATGTTGTGTGGCTGCTCAGGAAAATGAACACATCAAGTAATAGAAAGGAGAAATGGAATTGTGAAGGATCACAGGATTTCAAATTAATTGAACAAACTATACTGGGGAGGTGAGTAGACCATACAATACAATAGCTGGAATTGGCAGACAGTTTATAACAGCGGTTCTGAAAGAATGGCCCTTCATCTCCAGTGGCAAATTTAAGATAATGATGGTGTATCATAGGCATTTCATTTTTATCATCACCAATACTTTAGACCAATATTCTGTTATCTTAAATGCCTTTATGGTGCCAAGTGTAACTGGACAAGGAATGAATCTGATGAAGAATTTGGTGACTTTGAATAAGAGGTTAAAGGAAAAAGCAAGTTTTTTAGGATTATGAGAAACTTACAGAAAAATGAAAGAATGTATAGCATTCAGATAATTGATTTGGGCCAGTACAGAAAATATTTCATTTTCTTTTGAATCACTTTTTATCTTCTGGAGCTCCTTTACAAAAGCTGTGTGTCAATACAGACAGTAAAAAAAACTAATCTGAGTATGTAAAAATGCTATGGCAATTTTGAAGCAATTAATTTCTACCAGTTCATGCTTTTCTCTTGTTTCCGAAAATCTTACCTATTTGAGTCATCCAAACCAATAGTTTCTTCCGATTTGGACCAAAGCTGTGGTCCAAAAAAATATTTTGATTGTTTGTACATTTACTGAAATTGTTACCTGACTTTAGTGTCAAAAGCCTAAGCTGTAACTAGCCCCTGAAACCTCAGTTTTCATGACAACGTCTAGAATGGGATGGAATCTATCGAAACACAAATCTTTGGCAAACAATAATGAAAAGAAGTGGGCGCAAATTAAAGTATAATTCTTCAAATTCTCCTTACAACACAAATCTACGGCTTATATTTGTGTTTATCGTACTTAGTGCTACACAAAAAAGCATTTTTTCTTCAGAATTCTGCCTCTTGCAAGACACAGAGTATAATGGAGCAACAGCTGTTGTCAGCTACCCTGAACATTCATTTTGAAGTAGCATCCTCATTCTCTGTCCTGCTCTTTTGTTCTCCCCTCCCTCATGAAGGTGTTTTCCTTTGAAGCACTGCTTGCTACTCACTGACAGTATGCTATTTATACTTTGCAAAGGAACTTCAGCTCCTGTGATTTGACAGATCACTATCTCAGACATTCATGAACATGAGAAAGTGATATAGGCTATAATAAGGTGATGTAAAATTCTATGCAGCGTATCAAACATAACCATTTTAAAATTCATATATTTAACTGGCAGCAAAGAGCACCTCTTCCTAGGGGGGTGACATGCTCCTAGCTTTTGCTTTTCTTCTGAAAACTGTCAGTCAGATTCTACATCAGCCTGGGTTTATGCTTAGTTTTATCAAGCAGACCAGTCAGCACTGAATGGCATTAATGTCATCTTGGGGTAATGAAAGTAGAGATAAACATCGCAGAGACTGTTTGGGAAAAAGCTAACTGATGCAAGTAGCTGCGGGCTCTCTTCACTGCATAATTCACATTTTTCTTATAGAGGAGAGTATGATCTAGAAATTGTTTTAGGCTTTCCTATTGATGAAAAAGAAAGAATTTTGTTGCTGTTGGGCACAAGACGCAGTAATAAGTAGCCACATGTACGTACACAAGGAGAAACAGTTTGCATTTAATCAACAAAGCAAAGCAAAGGATTCAAAATGTCACCTTGCTTGTTTTGCAAGTTACAGCAGTGAGAATGGAGAAAAAGTCTTCTTTTTAACAATGATAACATGAATGATAACACACAAGATCATTTGCCCATCCTGTATTAGTTGCCTGCTGGATACTGCCTCTGTGGAGGCCGTTTTCTGATAGCAGATCGCAGCAGCATGAAATAATTTCTGTTTAAATGAAACTGACCAACCTGCCTGCAAGCTTATTGTGCTGGACGCTTTTTGGACCATGAGGTGTGAGAGGATTAGACTATTTCCAGTGGTAGATATCCTGTTCGCTGTTACGTGTTTTTTTTATGAGTGGGACATTTTAGCAGTGTCCTGGCATACTAGCCAAACAACTTGGGCTGGAGAGGTGTTTCACAGTAAAATTGTTTCAAGTCTTTTCACTTAAAGACAATATGGAAATAGGAAAAATCCTTCCCTTTTAGATCAGATTTTAACTAATGTAGAAACAACGGTAAGCACTTAGTCTGTCTTCAGAAGTGTTATTTTTGGAAGATTATTTCAAATATTAGTCTTCTCCTTTCTTCATCCTGTTAAGAATGCTGTGACAATGATGGCCTATGTAGTCCTCGACTGCCAATAGGGGTAACAATAATGAATCACTGCTCTTTGAACCATGTACTTTCAAGAAAAGCAATGTAGAAGGGTTGCTGTTGTGCAGCTGAAGAAGGTCTGTGTGTTTGTAAAGTGTCCGCCAATAAGACTGTGGTTAAGGATTCAGCCTCCATTGTCTGTCTTCCTTAATTTGATCACTGGGATTGCATATTTATAATTTTAAAACTCAAGGTGATGGACTGTGCTTTCTTCAGTAGGGTATGGCTCAAGGAGTAAGACTATGCCGAACAAGTGATCTTTTCTGTGAGAAAGAACTCCACTGTTTTGGGGGATAAAACTTACCATGATAAGCTTGAGATTGTCAAAAACTGTGCACACTGACACAGGGATAATACAAAAGTAGTTGAAAACTTGGCTTACATGCCCTAGCCAAATCAAGATCAATAATTTACAACTTTGAAACTGTTGGGAAAGCTGTAAGATATATTGCTTGGTGTGTGAATGTTGTCAAGAGGGAAGAAGATGGGCAGAAAGAGTGGATGGTGGTTGCTGGGGACTGTCTTCACAGAGAAACAAACCTGTGCCAGATTGTCTTGCCAGTCTGAGATGTGACATAGAATTGATTTTATTGCATTCATTTGTGAACAGAGATCAAAGTGAAACCCAGACAAGGAAACATAGGGTTGGTGAGAGACTGACTGCCATATATTTGGAAGTTACTAACCCTGCAGAAATGCGTGTAGGGCTACTTACTGTTGCTGGGGGGCAGCCAAGGGAGAGAACTGTGGAAGCTGGGCTAACCCAGGCTTGTGGTAAGAATGACTGTGGCCGTTCAGGAGACCCACCCAGCTCTCCATCCTTTCTGCATGCTGTCTGGTGCATAGATCAGCACATGGAAAGGGTATTGTCAAAGCTATGCCTTGTGACAGCTCCTGTAGGCATTTTCTCTGATGGGACAGAGAATGAGCAAAGAAGTAAGGATGTTTGTGCTTTATTTACTGAGACAGCGTGGTTGGTACTGACTGAGTGTGCCAAGAGTGGTCATCATAGCCTTCACAGTACTCACAATTTCCATGTACACCCTTTCACCTGTGAGCTGCATTTCTGTACATTCAGATCCTTAACGTTCAGTTCAGGGGGCTCAGTATCATCTCCTCTGCTCCTTTTTCCAGGATGTGTAGATACAGTGGCTGTAGGTTTCCCATGACATGGTATATATCTGATCTTAGAATATGGCCAGTGAAGACACGCTGTATGCCTGAGTACTTGAGCTGGCTACTCCTTCCTCAGAAGGGGGACTAGGTATTATGGCTAAGAGACCTACTTGGAGCTCGCGTGCCACCGGGATAGTTCTTTCATGAAACCCTGAATGACTTCTTTATCTTTGCAGTATGGCTCTGATTTCCATGAGATTTCCTTGATGAAAGATACTTCATGTCACCTAGTTTGCTGTTCCTTGCTTATGGCTATGGTTCATGCTGAAGTTTGGTGAAAATTGATTTATAGCCTGTATTCATACAATCACACAGAATTTGTTAATTTGAAGTATTCTGGAAACAGGTTAGTTCTGCCCACAATCAGCAGCACAATGGATGCCACATTTAGCTTGCTGAGTAATTGGCTGTAGTTCTACATGTAGCATCCCATGTTAACACCAGCAGCTCAAGCATGGACCTTACAGGGCTGCCCATTACACAATTTCATATTTTGTGACTCCATCCGGATTTGTGTATTATACAAGACAGAGCCAGAAAGTCTGGGAATATGACTTTGTGAAACAGCTTTATCCAACTCCTTATTAACAGACGTATTCATATAGCAGCACATCAGGTGATTGGCTCCTTATCACCTTAGACCTTTCTGTCCTGCATGACCTAATGGTATGATTGATGATTTTGCTTTATTTACTTAAACAAAAATTATCAGACTCAACTTTAACCAGGACTGGGTGGAGACCATCTAAAGTTGGCAAAACCAATTTTGATGGGATTCCAAAGAAAAGAAAAGCTCTTTTGAATCTTTCAGAAAAAATAATGTTCTTCACATCTGGTACACTAATTACTTAGCATGAAATTCTGGTGCCAAAGGGAAAGTCTGGAGAAACAGGGGCTGCTGTAGGCAGAATGTAGGAGACAGGACTTTGCTATACTCCCTATGCTGGGAAGTGATTCACTAATGCAGCATTTTACTGCTCTAGGTTTACTCCCCAAATGAGGGCGCGTTTAAACATTTTTTAATTCATCAAATTTTTTACTCATTTATTATGTAAGAAAATAAACAAAAACAAAATTAAAATAAATATAAATATATTTATATTATATATTTAAATTATAAATATATTATATTAAATATTAATTATATATTAATATTAATATATAAATATTATTAATAATATATTATTAATATATTATATTAAATATAATATATTATATTATATATATTAAATATATTTATATTATATATTTAAAATAAATTAAAATAAAAACAACAGCAGTTATGATGCTTGTAAAATACTGGAGAAAGCAGAGAAGGACAAGAGAGAGAAAGAATTAATTTTGTCAGACTGCCCCACTGCTACCATGTGTCACACGTAGCAACATGTAACAGAATACTGGTGGGAAGGTTCAACCTCTACTGCTATATCACCAATATACACCTCTGACTTCATGGGCCAACATAATAAAATGAGAGGCATTACTTTCAGAACAGCCCTCATAATTCCACTAAATATCTATTAATAGACACGGCGAGAAATGCAGTATCAGACTAAACTGGCTTCAGACTGACAGTTCTTCAGATATGTCAACAGCTTAGAGGAGAACTTACAGTGCAAAATTCAAAATTGCCCAGTCTGCTCATGAACTGAATGATTTAACAATAATGTTCCATATAGAGCAGTATGCCTGCAGGATAATAACACAGGCAGTGCCTGTCATATATCCTTTCAAATAAAATGCAGTGCGCATCAGAGGGGTGTTTGAGAACGTGCTCTGCGTGTTTACTGGCAAGATAATCTTTCTGTCCCATCCAACTTTTTATATGGAACTGTTTTTCAGTAATACTTTCTTAGAGTAGTCTTAGAAAATTTGATTGCCTATCTTTTTTACATTTCAACCTGACACGTATACAGTATTTACTTTATATTCCTTATAGGTTTTTGCAAATATTTTTGAGAAAATAAAATACATTTATAATTCAAGAAAATGAGCTTTTTACCAAGGACAGAATGTTACTACCATCAGAAGCTAATAGCTCTCAGGTGTGGTGTCAAGAAGAACCTGACATGTACATCTGTCTATGATGTATGTTGTGCAGGGTACTGTGCTTCAAATGTGAGAGTGCCCCTGTCTTGCAGTGGGTAATGCTCTCAGGCATGTTGTTGAAAGCACAGATGTTCAAAAAGCCAAGTAGATAGTTAAGTTTGATCCCAGAGTTTTTATATTTTAATGTAATAATGGGCATAAGCTAAAATGGGAGAGGTTTGAATGAATGTGAAAAAATGTTTTTTCATCCTGTGGACAGTTATGAAGTGGGAAACAGCTGCCAAGGGAGGTTGTTTCATCTCAGTCCTTGGGGGGCTTCACAACTCAGTGACAACAGAATCATACATAGAATGGCATAGGTTGGAGGAAACTTCAAAGATCATCTAGTTCCAACCCCCCTGCCATGGGCAGAGTTGCCAGCCACAGATCGGGCTGCCCAGGATCCTATCCAACCTGGCCTTGAATGTCTCCAGAGATGGGGTATCTACAACCTCTCTGGGCAACCTGTTCCAGTACTTCACCACCCTCTGAGTTAAAAATGTCTTCCCTACATCTAACCTAGATCTCCTCTCTTTTAGCTTAAAGCCATTCCCCCTCCCCTTGTCCTATCACTATTGGACTGTATAAGAAGTCACTCCCCTTCCTGCTTGTAAGCTCCCTTCCAGTACTGGAAAGCCACAATGAGGTCTCCCTGGAGCCTTCTCTTCTCCAAGCTAAATAAGCCCAACACTCTGAACCTTTCTTCATCGGATAAATAATCCAGCCTCCTGATCATCTTCACAGCCCTCCTCTGGACCCACACCAACAGCTCCACGTCCTTCCTGTACTGTGGGCCCCAGGCCTGTAAACAGTACTCCAGATGAAGCCTCACGAGGGCAGAGCAGAGGGGGAGAATCACATCTCTCTCCCTGCTGGCCATCCCTCTTTTGATGCAGCCCGGGATACTGTTGGCTGCAAGCACATCTGCTGGCTCATATCCAACTTTTTGTCCACCAGAACCCCCAATTCCTTCTTGGCAGGGCTGCTCTCAGTGAGTTCTCCCAGTCTCTCCTTGTGTCTGGGATTACCTCAACCCAAGTGCAACACCTTGCACTTGGCCTTGTTAAACTTCTTTAGAGGTTTAACACTCAGCTCAGATCCCAAATCTAACCATGGTCTGAGAAAGAGACTGAACTGGAGAACTCCTGAAGTCCTTCTCAGCCTGTATTTTTTAAAACAGATTATGTACTCATGAACGGAGTCCACTCAAAGGTCACATAAGTAGGCTTAACGGTGCTGGGCTTGGTTAACAGGATGAGGAGTTTACCAGCACCTCAAGTAAATCTGTGGCTAGTGGATTATAGGTAGGTCCTACTAATACAATTTCTCTCTTTTTTTTAAATAAATATATTAAAATCAGGCATTTGAACCATTCTAATTTCCCTTTATTTATTGCCTTGTCTAAAATTAAAATTATTTAGCTTTTAGGTGGGAATATAATCTGCTGGAAGACTGAATGGCAACTCAGGAGACCTGCTTTTCCTCTTAGCTCTTTTGCGTTCTGTTGATGAAAATGGATAGAAATGAATAGTATTATGTAATTATCCAACTGAAAAAATGATCTCTTTTTCTGTCTGTGAATAAGCTAATGCTGGCTGGTGAAGAGGAGAAAGTTGCAGCATTACTATTGGGAATTCGTACGGAAAGCAGTGCTGAACAGTAGCAATTTAAAACTTCTTTTTTAGGAGCTCTAGGTGATTTCAGCAGTGAAATATGCTTCAGGAATCTAATAGCTTTTTTTCTGTCAAGGTCAGAATAGATACTACATAGACATTTGCAAGCAAAATACAAAATAAAATGAAACCACAAAATAAAAGAAGCCCAAACCTGTACTATGTATATCTTACCTAACTTTACATTTTTTGATAGGGTATTACTGTAACTATGACTAACGACAATAACAATTACAGCATAGCTGTTGCTATTACTACTGCTGCTGCTATTACTGTAATTATCGCTATTGCTGTTACTATTACTATTACCATTACTGTTGCTTCTCTGGCTGTAATGACTTCAGTTTGTGCACATTAGGGTGATTTTTAAAATGAACACAATTTCTGTTTCAGTAAATAAAGACTTTAGACGATCACAACAGCTCCATCAGATGCTTGATACAATAAATGCTAATTTTATTATAGACTCATGTTCTTTTAACTTTAAAAGATACTGTGCATGTTGATCAGCTGTCACCTGAAAGTGAATAACATGCCTATATTGTTTTAGGAATTAACCACTTTTTAGGAAGATATGAGAATATAGAGATGCAAATATTGGTGGTAGAGCTGGAGAAGCCATTCCATGGACAGATGTTTCCTACACAAAGTGGAGTGTCTACTGAAGTTATCTTCTTTCTCCTCTCTCCTTGTTACCTCCCTTCTGCTGGAGGGCATTGCTCTGGGAGCACAGGGTATGATCATAGGCTCAGCAGCTCCCGGTAGAATCTGCATCATCAGTTTAAAAAGTCCACAAAAGGGGGTTAATATTAACTCATCAGACTTTATCTGTAGAGGAATAAGATGTGCTTAGCTTCCTACCCACAGAGCTGTGGACCTAGCAAGCTCCCACTATTGGGTGGCAATGAGCAATGCATGAGTAGTGGTCTTTTCAGCTGGCACTGCTAAACTCATGGAAGACACTGGCTTATAAGTACATGAAGGAAGGGAAGTGCGTAGTAGCTTTTGAATCCTACAGCAGGCATGTATTGACATATTAACACGCAGAGCAGTACACAGCGAATCTGTTTTTCAGGCTATTCTATTGCTCATTTACTTTTGCTTTATATCTCAGCTATCAGTTTGTGGTGTAAATTTGGTTAGCAGATTAAATAGACTTTTCTCTTTAATATCCTATACCATTACTATATTTTGTACTGAATGTTTATGAAATTATAGTAGAATGGCTGCTATGTAGATGCTGATGAAGACAACATATATTTCTTATGAAAATACTTGGAGCTGGAATGACTCGATACTGGCCCACACAATGAATAAAATCACAGACTTCTGAGTAATGTATAATATCAATAGTACCCATTCATCACTTTAAATACAGACAGACACACTTAATTGGCTTTGGCACTAAAACAAAACTCCAGTCTGAACCAAAATCAACTTGCAGGAAGGCTCTGAAAATAGAGCATAAGGTGGGACTCATCTTATACAGGATACACCAGCTATAATAATTTTCTCATCTTTCCACAGGGAAGACCATCATCTTCTAGCTGCTTGCCAGTTTATTTTTTACTCTTTTGTCACATTTTTTTGTACATTAGCTTTTTCATTGGAAGATGTTTTTAAATTCAATTATTTCATTCTGTTATGGCTTACTTGCAACTTGGGATTTCTTTTCCTGAAACCAGTTTAGATTCATATTTGTAACTCTTTGCTATCTCTTTGTTTATTAGCAGCTAAGCACCTTGTGTATCTGACTCACAAATGCTCTCTTAATGATCTTTGGAGAGAAGAATTGCTCAAATATCAGGAACTACAGGGAGAATTCATATGAGGGATAGCCATATTTGCAAATGAATCTGAACAAACTTCTGTAGCTTAGATATTCATATCAAGGTGTTTCCTTCTTATATTCTGGTCAAGCATGTGGACTTTGCTGAGGCAAATAACCACTTCAGCGTGTAACACACAGGTTATACTGCTATTGATGTTATATAGATTCGTATGTTATGTACATATATAGACTAGACTAAACTAGAATAGTTCTGTTTGAAAAGATCTACAAAGGTCATCAAGTCCAAATACCTGACCACTTCAGAGATAAGGAAAATTTAAAACATATTATTGAGGGCATTATGCAAATAACTTCTGAATACTGAAAGGCATGAGGCATCAACCACCTTGCTGGGAAGCTTGTTCCAGTGTTCTATCACCCTCATGGTAAAGAAATTTTACCTGATGTCTTGTCTGAACTTCCCCTGGTTGGCTTTGTGCCATTCCCAGTGCTCTCTAGGAGCCGAGACCAGCACTTCCCTCTCCGTTTCTCAAGTTCAGGAGAGAATAATCAGGTCACCTGTCAGCCTCCTTTTCTTCAGACTAGAAGAGCCGCTCACAGGATATGCCTTTCAACCCTGTTACCAGCTTTGTTGCTCGCCTCTGGACACTTACAAGGACTTCAACATCTTTTTCACATTGTGGGGGACAGAAATGCACACAATATTCAAGGCAAGGCTGCATCAGTGTCAAATACAGTGGAAGAACCACCTCTTTTGACTGGCTGGCTGTGCTGTACTTAATGCATCCCCAAATGCACTTTAGCCTCTTTGCTGCCAGAGCATGCTGCTGGCTCACATTGAGCCTGCAGTTGACCAGCACCCCCAGGTCTCTTTCTGCATAGCTGTTTGTGTGTATATATGTATATAACATATATATGTTACATATAGTATGTAGAACAGTGTAGGTACACACTGCTACACAGATGAGCAGCAGTATAAAATCTCCAGTAGATAGCTAGACTGACTTCACAGAAATGAACTGAAACTTAAAATGTATTGTTTAGCCACTTGAAATCTATGGTGTTTCAGTAATTTTGAAGGGTGCTGGGTTGACATAAACTAGAAACACAGAACTCCTGTGTTGTGATTCTTTCCACACAGCTTCTGTCTTGGCCTAAAACTATAGACACAAAGGATCTTCAGAGACGGACAAGGTCCTTTCCATTTGGTGTCAGCTGAAGGTCTCTTAGCAACTGCTGGATATGCAGATTCAGCAATTGTCTTCCTGTCATTTTCTCTGGATAATGAGATACCACTGGAGAAGCCTTGGCTTGTGTAAGAAGCTTACGTATTTCCAGTTTTAGCTTTTACAGCTGTGTAATTATCCATCAGAATCAAATAGGTCAGTGCTAGGGATGGCTGCAGGATGCTGTCAGTACAGGCCTCCCTGTTGCATGGCCAGTATAGTTTTGAGAATAACACTTGTCTGTGAACTGGACTTCTTTCTTTTAAAATATTTGACCCACTGTGCATTTTCTATCCTTAACATATTTATTGTTTTCTGTGTGGTACAGGCACTATCCTTCTGTCCTTGTCTGTATGCAGTCCAGGGTCTTGTAGTTTATTCCTGACTGCATCTTATAACAACTCACTTGAGAGAGGACCCTGGCCACTGTGAAGTGAGTAATGTTTGAGTGTATTTAACACTAGACATACCAACAGTTAGTGAGTTAGTATAAAGCTTGGCAGGAATAAAGGCAGTAAGAATGCAGATAATTTGATTTAAATGTGGCTTTGACTTTGTAGGCATGTAATAGTCTTGCTAAAATCTGCTGCTAATAAGCTGATATCCCTTTTGCTAGGATCTAAAGACATCTTTTTTTTCTGAAACATTAAGGGAATGAATGGCTAAAACCCTCTAAATGTTCTGTGGCTACATGAGCCATATTTATGATTTTCCCTGGGAGTCTCTGATATTCAGTCAGTGTAGACCAAAACAAAACAAAACAAAACAAAAAGCAGACTACCACTCTCAAGTCACAGAAATCACAGTAAAATAATGAATGGGAGAAGCCATTCACTTCACATGGGATGGGCACCTTGAAGCAGACAATCCATAAATCTCTTTCATTGTGTTCGTCAGCAGTCGTTTTGAGCACCTCTTTCTCAATTCACAGGCTGTGGTTATTAGTAACTTCATAGCTGTGCTGCAGATGTCATTGAGGCTTATTCCTTGGAGCCATGTCATCAATCATGGTTTTCTCATGGTTTTCACGTAGCAGAGTAGAATAATCCAAAGTACTTTTTCCCCCAGTAATCATTACTTCAACAACTGAAATGGAAAATGTAAGATATAGTCATCATACACACGCATAAACCACACTGACTAGCTATTTAAACTGATGCAAGGCAGTGACATTTTTGATAATGCTGTACAGCTCCTCTGGGACTTACCTTGTGTGCATGCAAAAGAAATGCAACCGCAGTTCTGAACTTTGCACCTGAATTGCTGCAAATGTAGCTGATGTTGGAATTGCTGTAAACGTATTCCAGATATTATTTGTCACATGGCAGGCTGCGGTGTCACTCCTCCAAGAAATGCTATGTTGTTAAAACACCAGAATTGGTCAGAGTTGTCTGAAGGCACATAAAGAAACCTATGCTAAGTGTTTGTAACCTCAAGATTTTGTTTCCTGGCAAGGAGGCTTGCAGCAGCTTATGGATGTGGGATGTTTGCTAGAGGAGTAAGAACTGTTGAAAAAGTGTATGCTTAAGGACAGCATATAAAGGTTTTTCATAAATTTCAGCAAGAAAATGCCTGTAATCTCACTATAGAAAAAGTCTAAGTTAGTATGAAATTCTGAAGTGTAAATGGCAAGGGGAGGATTTTAAAGTCTTCTCCAAGATACGGTGTAAGTGTAGTAAAATATGACATCCCTTCTTACGTGATACCTACTTACAACTTTAGCTATCTATATATGTGGATGTATATCTTCTAGTGATTATATTTCCAATCCAGGAAGTTTTATGTGTACACTGCAAACTTGGCAAACAGTCAGCTTCTTCCATGGAATGAGATGAGCCTTAACAGTGAATTTCATAAATTTAATCTGTAGGCACATGCATCAGTGGTGATTTATACCTTGGCTGTTGATCAATGACATCTTACATTTGCTGCTTGTTTACAGAGCAAATGGAGTGTTTTGGAACTGTGCAAATGCATACTGAGCTCACCACCTTACACTCTCTGCCAACTATTCTTTCTCAGCCCAAGCATATTTCTTCTGTACTTCAATTACGGATTTAGCAGCAAAATGCAGTTCAAATGAGCTCCTTCTGAAATTGCTGCTGCAGCTCTTCACATCTGCCTAAACCCTCCCCACGGACTTTTTCACAAGCAGAATCTACCCTGATGTGTAAATTTAGGACGTGAATTTATGCTTGGACCTAGGATAATTTCATCCACTTAACTTCTGGTGCTCTCTAGTTTAATCTGGAGTGGGTCGTCTGTTTCACAGGTAGGAAAACAGCTGTGCAGGAGAAGTGTTGGTTTTGGCATCTGTTCTTCTGAGCATTGTGGAGGAAATGGATTCAAACCACTTGGTTCAGAGAAGCTAAGCACAATCACAAGCTTAGACATAAAATTGAGTGCAAATTCATCAGCAGTTTCTCACCATTTTTGAGGAAGCAGGTGCCTGTCAGATCATCTTCTCTTATCTCTCTTAAACGTTTCTCCCCATCAGAAAATATCTTCTACGGATATGCTATTGGCAAGAACTGACCTAACAAATGTTGTGAGAATCTATTCCAAGTATACTGTAAGAGTTCAATGTTAAAAGAGGACTCACTCTACTAACTGGATAACTTTGTAAGCAGCGACATACTGTGTACTCAGTTCCTATCTGCCTGGGCCATTATGCTGGCAGCTTCCTGCTGCTGCTTGTAGGAGAGCATTAGCTTAGAATAAGCTCTGAACACTCAGATTGCCCTTTGATAATTTTCTGGCTGCTCAAAGTTATTTATTCTCTCACAGACAGGCTCATTTTCTGCATCTGACCCTTTTCTTTGGCAAGTCTGATTTCCTCCTATTATTCCGTGCACCAGGAAAGCATGCATCGCATTCCATCCCTGTTTTCCTGCACAGAGGTGCCATCCATTATTGTGTTTGTACTTTTGTGTCCCTACTAGAACTCGCCTATTTTCAAGACAGTGTCAAAAACATCATCTTTCAAATGGGACCACAAACATGGGACAAAATGTTCAAACTGAAATGTAGGACAACAGGTTTGTCCATCCACCTGAGTAAAAGCGACAGTGTTCCAGCAGCACTAAGGACTTAGAGCTCTCAGTGAAAGTAGAACTAGGAGCTTTTAGGATGACTGTTTTAATGCATTTATAATTTGTCAGGTCGAGTATGTTTAAATATGTGACATTACCTGATGTTTAAGTGTAACAAAAAGGTATGAGCTTCTGAACAATATTACCAAACGTGAGAAGCATAAATCTTTCATGTCATTACCTTGTTCAGACTCTTAAAGCCCTTGACAGTACTTACTTTGTCATTATTTTTTACCACAGGGAAACTCTCATTCATCATTTTAGAACTGTCCTTTAAAATGCTAACAGATTTTATTCTAATGATGCCTTCATTCACTTGCAGAAACATTATAGAAGGCCACTAAGTGATGTGGCAGCACAATGGGGAGCAACATTAATTTCAAGTTCAATGCAAATCGGTTTATGCTAAAACAAGCCAATGTCCACAGAGATGGCTGGTTTTACTTCATCTGCTCAGTACATTATGCCCATCAGATGATTCACATATACTTCATAAAATGTTATGCTGATGGCATTAAAAAAATACAAAGTATCAAAAGCGACATATTAAAGCATTTGTCAAAACACAAGCTTCACTGGATAATTTAAAGATTCTTAGATTATTTGCTAATACTTCGCTATTCAGAATTTCTCTTCTTCTTGAAAAGCATCAAAATGCTTTTGCCACTGAGTAAAACTTTTATTGTGAATAATCCCTTTGGTTTCATTGAGCAATGAAGCAGCCTGGCACTAAGTGACAAAAGCAAAGCTGGCAGAACCTGTCCATATGTTTCCCAGCTTCTCTGCACTGTAGCCGCTTTGTGGTAGCGTGTCACTGCAAAGCAGTACTTGCACTTCAAGCTGAAAGCTTTATTTGGCATAATATGCCAAGTGCATGGAATCCCCCAAGTAGCTCACTCATGTTAACGATGTCTTTTGTGTTTTTCTTTGTTGAAGAAATGAACATTCTTCTCTGCTCCTAGATGCTCAAAGGCATCCTCCCTTCTCCTAAGTTGTTCCATGGAACATGACTCTGCAATAGGGAACTCATGTTAGTTGGTTAAAAAATAGTAAATAGATGGAGCGAGTAAAGAAGGGCCTCTGAATGTTTAAGGACAAATTCATTAATATCTCCTGCTTAGCACACAGTATCTTAATTATTGCTTGTAGAAAGTTCTTGTTAATGAAAGTACCTCTTCAGGTCATTTCTCCATAGCCTGTGATCTAAGATTAATAGGTACAGCTCAGCAGACCATTGTTAATGTCCATTCTGAGGAATGATATGGATTTAATTAATTATACCTCATTAATGAATTGGAATAGTGCATGATGTTGCTTAGATGTTCATTGTCTCCTACAGAAAACATTTTTTTGCTAATGCTATTTCCTAATTCATATTGAAATATTTGCATTTAATATACAGTATGTGCAATGTTCAGATGAAGCTGTTCAAATTATTTGATCCAAATTTTGTCTTGCGGTGCTATATTTAATGGCACAATCAGTCTCTAGGAAAGCATGACCTGTGGCTAAAAAGAAGAAAGGACAAAATAAAGAATATTAGTTTTAATTTGTTCTCTGAAACTGACCTGGCTTTTCTCATCTTATTTCTTCTCCATTCTCCTCATGAGTCTTTTGAGTGCGATATTTTTTAATGACTGTTTTGTGTTACAAACACATACCTATTCTAAGTCATTTGTGTAGAGGGTAATCCCAGTAACTGAAGTTTCTGGATTTGGTTTTCCTTTTTATTTTTTTTTTTCAGTGTCCACATCTACCAGAGTTAATTTACTTTCTTTATTAAATTTTAAATGAACTTAAATAATGTGTAATCCTTGGTGTATCTATCATTACAGAATGCTTATTATTCATTATTTAAGCTGAAATGTCAAAGCTAATCACAACATCTTGACTAACTCAGTTTTGGCTGCCTGACTTTAATGTGCCTTAGCAATGAAAGGTTTTCTGAGTGAAGCAATTTAGGAACATTTGGAAATTCAGGAAATGTTAAGATCTGAAAATAAATATACAAGATTAAGGTGGACAGTGCCACTAGATGATAGTTGTCCAGCTTCTGTTTGAAGAAATACTAGTGTTAATATTTTTGGCCTCTGTCTCTCATAAATGCTGCGTGAGGAAAGCTCTCTTAGTTTTTAGCTGCTTAGCATTCTGTAGATCATCTGTGCAGTTAAACTTCTTTTCATTGATCTAACAAGTGAGTAAAATACTCAAATTACACAATGAGACAATGACTCAAGATAGCTTTTCTTTTTTTTTTTAGCTTTTTTTTCTTTTTTACCTTTTTTACTTTTTTATATTTAGAATAAGGTACTGAAATGTTGTTGATGCCTTGACTAGTTCACTCTGGGTAAGGGGGATAGTTTGTTAGGCAATAAACCATTAAGCCACTATCTAATGGAGATCACAGTTCTTAACTGTGGAAAATGAGTGATGATTGTACAATCTGTTGCTTGTAATGTAACTTCGGGAAAACAGACAAGTAAACACAAAAAAAAAAAAAAAACCCTGCTGCTTCCTGTGATAATTATTGGTGTTGAATGACTTTAACAAAGTTTTTGTGTTTGCTAATGTGCCCTGCACCTTTTCACAAAAATCTTTCCAACTGATTATCTAACATCTATTTTTTTTCAAACTAATTATCTAATATCTATTTTTTTTTTTTACCTTAAAGAGAAGGTTCTTGTGATGCCATTACAAAGAACATAATCACAATGCATCCAATAGATAACAAGTGCTGTTTGAAGAACAGGCATTTGATTTTGTCAGAAGGGAGAAGCGTAGTCTTAGAAGGGAGAAGTGTAAGTCACAAGTGTCCTTCAGTTGAGATAGATGTAGTATGTAGATATCTTTGCAGACAGATCTGGAAGAGAGTGATGCCTACAGAGAAATATGTTATTGTGTTTCTAAGTATAGAAAATTTTCATTAGCAGTAACACTGTTTTCTATACAAAGGTTTTGCCAGTTCTTCCTGTTACCGCTGCTTACAGTGGCACAGATGAAGCTTATTTTACTATGATGTTTTGGGTATTAAAGCAATTTTTTTTTTGAAAAAATGTCCTTGAGTGACAGTATTATAGCCTGCAAATGTAAAATCTGTCATTAATAATAACAAACTTATAAAATAAGCTTATTTGTCTAGATTTTTGGTAGTCAGTACACTGGATATTGCAAATGACTTTTGAACCTTTTTTTTTAAGTTTACGATGTTGTCTGTTAATTCTCTTTCATTATTTAATTTGATGAATGTCGTTTAACAGTCCTGAAGCTTATTCTTTTCAATTATTTCTTAATCACATTATCAATATAAAAGCATTTCAAGTCATTGGCTTTGAAGTGACTTATGGGAACTGCATTCTGAAAATAAGAAATATGTAACTTTCTCCATCTTGATATAATGGAGATTACAAATATAAATCGAACAGACAAATTTAAATGTACAAGTTCCATCTAGATCTTTGTAATAGCCTTTTCTCTACCTCTATCACCTCATAAAGTAATGTAGAAATATTAATCAGGAAGCAGACACAGTATGCAAAGCAAGTTTATATTCCTATGCTGACTGTCCTATCAAATGCCTTGTGCTACCTTGTCAAATCTAATCAAAACTCCTTGATGTTGTGCCTTCTGGATGAGCGATTTGATTTTACGTAAATTGGGCATTCATATTTATGTTTTAAACTCGATGTGGCATATAATGTTCATGTTTTGATCGCTGCTCCAGTGAGCACAAAGTTTATTATTTTACAAGTAAGCCATAGAGTTGCAAGATTGTACTTGACTTGCAAAACAATAAAATAAATCTTTCAAAAAAAAGTCAGCATTCAATAAATTATGTACCTCACATCGAGCTGTGGCAACACATTGAATGAAGTATGGCTTAAAGATAAGATGTTAAAAGGGAAAATTATGGATGTACAGTTAGTTTCTTTAAAACTATCACTTATCCTCTTTCCATCACTCTAGCTGTCATTTTGTCATTTAGGTTTTTTTTTTTCCTGTTTTTGGACTACTGTGTCTGAATTGTGATAGAAACTGCCATAGTATGAATAATTCTTAATAAATACTAAGGGAGATGAAATTTCTACAAACTCATTGAATATTTAAGGTCACATATATAGTATAAATTCTGACATTAAAAGCCAAAGGCTTTTCTTGAACTGAGAGAAGTTTCATTGAAATCTGGAATCATCTTTAGGTAAGCATTGTATGTCACCTCTACATATTACAAGATTCTTGTTTCTGACAACCGCACACTCCCAGATTGACATTTTATTCTCCTTCCTTTAGCTCTAGTCCAATACACAGACCTCCTGTTCCTTTCATCCTCTTATGCTAGCACACAGATATCATAAGTTACTAAGCATACCCACTTTTGAACTTCACCATTGGATTATCACTTCAGCAGGTTGTTTTGAATTTGTGAGAAGAAAGTTCACAGCTGAAAGTGTGAGAAGAAATTTCAACAGAGTGAATTTTAGAAAATTCAGAGTTTACTTTTGCAGGCAAAACATCACTTACTCAGCTCAACAAAGGGAGCTTTGTGGTAGTCGTCTACCACAGGATGCCTGATCAAGCAGAGCCTGTTGATGATGCCTTCTTCCTCCAGCTCTAGAGAGTGTCACAATCACAGGCTCTTGTTGTGCTGGGGAACTTCAATCACCCTGACCTCTGCTGGAAAATCAGCATGGTAAGCTGTAGACAATCCAGTAGGATCCTGGAATGTGTGGAGGATAACTTCTTGAGCCACGAGGGGGTATGCAGTACGGGATCTATTGCTCACCAACACAAGTGGATAGATTGGTGACGTCAGGATGGAGGCTGCTTGGGCTGTAGTGATCGTACAATGGTGGAATTCACGCTCCTGAGGGACGTGGAATGCACAAAGAGTAAAATCAGGACAATAAATTTTCAGAAAGCCAAATTCCAGCTCTTCAGTGAGTTAGTCAACAAAACCCCCTAGAAATCTGCCCTCAAGGGCAAGAAAGGAAAGCAGAGCTGGCAGATCTTTAAAGACTCTTAGGGCCTAAGAGCTTTCTAATTGCAAGTGTAGAAAGTCAGGAAAGGAAGGCAGGAGACTGTCATGGCTGAACTGGGACTTGCTGATCAAACTGGAGAGGAAGAAGAAAATGCACAGACAGTGAAGCAGAGATAGGTTTCCTGGGAGCAGTATAGGGGTGCTGCTAGGCAGTGTAGGAATGGGGTTAGGAAGGCCAAGACCCAGCTAGAACTGTACTTTGCAAGGGGTCAAAAAGGAAAGTCCAAGATCATATGCCCCCCACTAGTGAGCACTAGAGGCAGACTGATAACAGTGGACAAAGTAAAGACTGAGGTACTCAACAGCACTTTGCCTCAGTCTTCACTGGAAAGTGCTCTTCAACCAGCCCTTGAGCAGATGGGTTGAAAGGTGGAGACAGAGAGTGATGTCTCTCCCAATGTAAGTGAAGACCAAGTTCACAACCAGCTGAGGAATCTGAACATCTGTAAGTCTATGGGTCTTGACAAGATGCATTCCAGAGTCCTGAGGAAATTGGTAGATGTAGTTACCAAGCCACTCTCAGTGATATTTGAAAAATTGTGTCAATCAGGTGGCTGGAAAAAAAGCAACGTCTCAGCCATTTTGAAGAAAGGATGACCTGTCAGCCGCACCTCTGATGCTTATTTCCATGCACTGTCAACCTCTTTACAGTACAGGATCAGAGTCATATATCAAGTGATCACAAAGTTTTAGCCACTTCATTCAATGTCAGGATGAATGCTTGACGCAGTTCTTTTTGACTGTGAATTGTATGAAACTTTGCTCAGTTTTCTTTATGAAGGCAGAAAATAAGAGGAATTATGTAGGTGTTCTTGATACTTGCTCTGATACTGGGTAGTTTCAGTGGACTGCATTCTGCATTTGCGTCAGTAACTTACTTTATAGTTCTTGTTGGCAAATAAGCATATCTTACTACATTACCACATGGTGTTTCCAGGGTGAGCCACAGCCAGGATCAGACAATGCCGTAGACTGTGGTAATAGCTCATTTCCTTTTAACTCTTCTTGCTTTATAGTAGAGAAAATTGAGGATTTGGGATGGTAAGGTGGTAGCCATGTTGTGGAGCCTGAATTATACATGGAAATGGAATGGAAAGAAAGAATTTAAGATCTTGAGAAGCTTGGTCATAATTGTTTTGAAATTAGAAAAGCTTTGGGTTATTAAATCTCCTAGAAGTCTGTGACGTGGTCTGTTTCTTTGGTAAATACATATTTATAACAGTATCTAGATTTTAATTTTAATTCATTAGTAGGCAAAAAATTGGTAATGCTGCATTTTTTACCTGCTAATTCTTGTGAGATGTCATATAGTAAAGTGCAAGACAATCATAAAACTTCAGTCAGATTTTCTACTAGATGAGTTTAAATTGCGTGGCTCATTTGACAAATTCTGCCTGCTTCACTGACTTTCATTATATCCTGTATTGTCTTAAGGGCACCCTGAAGTTCTATTGTCTGTGATTCACTATCCCCTGAGAGGTCTAAGAAACTTTCCCCTGACTGATATAAAGAGTGTTTCATAGCCATGCAATCCACCCATTTTTTGGCTGAGTTTATAAACTTTGCAGCTACTTGATGAAGTTCTCAAAGATGCAGATAGTTTTGGAGAAATGACTAAAAATTAGCTGCTGAATCTTTGTGAAATTACTCTTACACATAATTGAGTACGATGACAGAAAGAGGAAAGATGCCTAAGAAACATTTTAGGTGACTCATCATCACTTGATAGTTCCTGCATATATTTTTCAAAATCCAAACTTAATCTGTTAATCTTCCTGGAAGATAGGCCTTCTTTTGGTGTTTTTGACTGATTTAGACATAGCTTCAAAGTTATAGTGGCATTGCTTCTTTTGCCCATAGTCTTCTCTAATATAAAGGCATGGTTTATTGAAAAAGAAAAAAGCTTAGTACTTTTCCTTTTAAAGATGATATGGAAATACAGCAGCTAAGACATGCTATTCCATAAGACATGTATTTATTCAATGTCTTAAAAACTCTTAAATAATGATTGTTTTCTGGGTACATAAAAAAGATCCAGTGTTATATGAAAGACATGTTTTGCTGTGTATCTATTTGAAGTTCATCTATAGTTTTGGGAACTTTTAAGAAACAGTTTCTGAAGTACATAGTGTGAAGAAAGAATGCCCTAGATGTTTCATGCACGTTCGATGAATGTACACTGAATATCACAACATATGAAGAAAAGGCACATTTAATACTGCATAAATTGAGATACGTAAGAGAAAGAACTCCATTTAATACATTGACATTCTAGAGGTGAAAACACGGTTCTCAATTTCTGTGGAAAACTGGAATTTTATTAAACCATGTTAGTCAAAAACTTAAAACCTTTTTTTAGACAGGAAATATTTTTTGGTGGTTCCAGTTACTTTATTATTCAGGTTCCTTCTTTCTAGTCAAACTAGATATTCCATTATGAGTCAACATTCCTCAGTTAAATCAAAATCAGATTTCCTTCTCCAGACACATTTGTGTCCTTCAAAACACTTCCTTGTTCATAGAAAGCACTAGAAGCTGCCTAAGAGAATATATTTTTTATTTATGAGGGAAAAAATAATGACATGCTTGTGGTGTGTTTCTCCCCTGTTTCCATTTTCTGCTACTGAACTCAAGTTCCTTCTTTGGAAGACAGGTTACTGACGTCTAACCTGCCTGACCAATAACTTGTACAATTCTATTCCTTATTGCCCTGTTTAACCGAAACTTGCCTTTCCAGTACCTGCAAGTATATCTCTAGTATGTTTGTACCTTATGGTCTTTTAAGGTCCCTTCCAACTTCAACTGCAGCATGATTCTATGACATCACATTTATTCCACTTGTTTCTTTTATACTTACCCACATTTTTGCAGTCCTTCAGAGAACAGTTTTTGACAAGTCATGCCGAAAGCTTTATGTAGTTGCATAATAATAGCACGTAGGTATCTCAGAAACAGCTGAGACAGGAGAAAATTCATTTTCTTGGCACATAGAAGAAAAAAAGATTATAAGGGATGTGATTTTTCTAATTTGTAGCCTTTTTTTTTTTTTCATTTAGTCCAGCTTAGAATTGTTCTCAGGATAACTTTTGAAGTGGAATGTATCTTTTCCTTCTATTAGAAACATTTTCCTATTAGAACTTAATTCCCGTATTTGAAAGGGTGAACCAGACCTTAAGGAAATTCCTTCCTCAAATCTCTCATTTAATGTCTGTGTATGAAGTAAAAAATGTAATTAAAAAAGCATAAGTTAATTCCACCTGTCCATAGTGGAAGACATCCTTGTCTGTGGCAGGGGGCTTGGAACTACATGATCTTTAAAGTCCCTTTCAACCGAAACCATTCTGTGCTTCAGTCTGAAGCAGACTGTGAACTGCTCTAGAGTTTGCGTAATGAACGTTTTTACCCCCAAAGCAAGGTGTTAACTAGGGTCAAGTCACATACTGCCACCTCCCATCTGACTCCTGATTGGTGCAGAGAGAGCTGAAAACCCTGGGTTTTCTAAAGGACTCTGTCTCTCCATTTTCATAGCTCCTGTTGGGGAACTTCAGGGAGAATTTGCTGTGGCACACATTTTGCATTTTGAACAAGTTTAAGAAAAATGTTCAACATTTCCCATGTTGCTGTTTATCCCCGCCTTCCCTGTTGTCAGTGGAAGTCATGGTATAGCTTCCTGTGCCCTCCTGTTTGCATTCTGCGTGGTGGCTGGAGAGATTGCTGAGCAGAAGCATGTTGCTCTCTGCCCCTTGCACCCCTCCCCATCTCCTCTATCTGTAAGGATGGAAAACAATGTACATGCTGTAAAAAATCTTATTTCTCTTCAGACCTTGCTGCGCCTGACATTTCCTTACACTGTCAAAATGCTGAGTTCTGAAAATTATTATCTTCTAAGCAATTACACTGCAAGCTATCAGTTCACATGAAGGGTGGCTGACATTGTGTAAGCTAGAGCTATTTTGATGATAACGAGCAAGGCTGCAGTGAAGTCAATTACATTAGACTGGAAGAGCTCAGAGACTCAATTCATTAGAGTTCTTCTAACCTCCAGATCATCATTTCAAGTCCATCCCTAGGGGCTGTGCTGTGTATGAGAGACATTAAAGATAATGCCTCAGGATCTCTGATATCCTTGGCAGCAGGAGGAGGTATATCTTTTCACTCATTTCTCTTGGCTTCACTCCATCTCTTTCTGGCACCCTTTCTGTGGCAGTGTCCTGCCCCAGGCCTTGAGCTTTGGAGTAGAAAATACTGAAATGCTGAATAAGGAACTGCTTGTGTATTGGACAAAGAAGGGCAAACTAGAAGTGCCTTTAATAAGGACATTATTCTCTCAATGAAAAATTTTAAACATAAAAATTTTATATAATTTTTACAGAGTCACAGAATGGTTTAGGTTGGAAAGGACCTTTGGAAGTCATCTGGTCCAAACTCCTGCTCAAGCATGGCCACCCAGCAGGTTACCCAGGATAATGTCCAAAGTATATACTCTTATATTCAAATCTTAAATAAGGAAATCTCAAGTGAATAGAACTCAGTATCATGGTCCAAACTTCGTCCATTGTATGACTGTATTTAAATATACTGATTTTGTGGGACACAAATCTGATCATATGGCTCAAACCAAAAACTGCAAAATGTTTAATAGCACAGTGATCTGACAGCACTTTCCTTAAAGCTAACAAAAATTGTAAATAATTTGCAATAGCAACACTGCGTGAGCTCATTATTTTCCTCATTACTGTCACAAGGATTTCAACCTGCTAGGGATGGAGAGTAAGATTCAGTGGCAGGGCTCTGTGAATGCTGAAGGAAAATAACTGCAGTCTAAAGACATGAGGGCAGAAGGACTCCCAGAGGTAAGAAGACGGTAATGATGTGGCTTAGACCACAAGTGGTAGTAATGCCTATACTGTTGTGGAAATGGTGTGGAAAGTTCACCTTGATGGATTAATGCAACTGTCAGCTACTTGAAAGGCCAGGAGAGGCATGGATGAGTACAGAAGCTGATCCAGGTTACTTAAAAAGCAGCGTGCCCTGGCTCCTGCTGGCACTCAGATTATCATCTTTGGTGGTGTTAGGGGATCACCAGTTGACCTGAATTAAAAGTTCTTGTCTGAGTTTGTGCTTTGGAAGTATAGGTAAGATATTTTAAATGAACTTCATTTCTGTTTATTCCATGATCATTCTGGTTTTAGCAAAAAGAAGCTATTTTTAAGGGCAGGTCTTGCATGAATAAGGTCTTGTCCAAAAGGAAATTTTGAATTTTCTCTCAGGAAGAGTACAGAAGTCTGAATAGCTTGCTCCCCTTCGACCTTCACTCTCAAAAGCTATGCACTTGTCTAGAGTTGTATGGCAACTACTTGCAATACAGCATACAGCTAATGTCAGAAGACAAAACTCCATGGAAGTATTGATTGCAATAGATACAGACATTTGGCCTTGTGCATTGTCACACTAGCTGAATTAGATCTTTTCAAGCCACTTATGTACCTGAAACTGTTTTGGTGCTCCACATAAGCTAAAAGCACAGGCACTTTAGGCCCAGCTGTGACATTACCAGATGAAATGGAGCATGTGATTGTGGGAGTGATTCCAATCTGCCTCCATGCAAAGAAAAAATAGAGTCACTAATACTTATCAAAGGTAACAAACAGAGCTCTTGGATATGTGAATGTGTGACTGTGTCCTTACATATCCCGCTTTTTTGACTGAGTTAACTCAAGTACTGTATGAACATATGTACTTCTGGTTGTTGATACGGCTTGAAGAAACTTGCCCAGGTATTTCTGTCTAATACTATGCAGAGACACAGCCAAGGTTTAGCTCATATACCTGAGCATATGAAAAAAACACTAATATGATAATATATACTCACATACACTCATAACAACCCTTGTTAGTCAGCTCATGTACTGACCTGGAATGTGTCCTGTACAAATACATATAATATGATCATATTGAAATAGAAAAAAAATACACGTTTTTATTGCATGTCAAAAATATAACCTACTC
Organism: Numida meleagris; assembly: GCF_002078875.1. Classification (NCBI taxonomy): domain Eukaryota; kingdom Metazoa; phylum Chordata; class Aves; order Galliformes; family Numididae; genus Numida; species Numida meleagris. Next base: position 33,141,335 of record NC_034411.1, on the reverse strand, counting down.
TGATAGATACAGTTAAAAAAAAAGAATACTAGAGGCTGTTTTCTTACATAGGAAATTCAATAATGAATGTGATTTAGTGCTGTATTATCGATTTATGGCAGAATCAAAGCATCCAGTATCACATAATGGATTAGAAACTCTTTGACGGAGAGCTGAAGTTAATGCATGGAGCAGTATTGTGACCCCTAGTATTTAAGCTCTCATGATTATTTCAAAAGAATGATTACATTTGACAGTTATTGAATTTGTCAGTTACATCAAACAAGAGGTATCAGCAAACTGGCAGAAGAAAGTTACACTACAAAGAGACTTAAAAAGGTCACAACAGCAGAATGCAAGAACATGACATACAGTTGTGAAAAATACTGAGGAGGAAAGAAATACCATCAAAATTAGAAGATGGCTATGGCTACCCTGAAACCAACAACGCCAGGATGCACCTGGTGTTGATAAGAAAAAAAACCCACATCCTAAATAGAAGACAGATGTGCTGGATCATTTGTAGAACATGGAAGGAAATAGTGTAGCTTTCATAGTACTGGTAAGTTGGTATGCGGAATAAATCATGAGCTTTTGGTCCCATTAGATAGGAAAGATTGGAGAAGCTTGAGAAAAGCAAAAAACCTTAGGCAAAATCCTTTAAAAGGCAGTAAATCGGACTTCTGATGTAACCTATTTGAAAAAAATCAAGTGACCGAAGGCTTACTTCCCAATGTCTTTAAAACAGAGATGTGGGTCAAATGCAGATCTTGATTCAGTAAAACAATGTAGAACAAACTTAATTTTCAATGTCTGCTTAAACAGATCTGTTTCCTTCTAGCATTGATCTATTCTCTAACATACTGGGGCAACACAGAGTTTAAGCATACAGGACAATTCTCATGCTGAAAGACCTTGACAAATCACAACCATTAATAAGGTAGAAACAGAGTAACATAAAGGAAGTCATCATGCAATGGGAGTTATATGGAATAACCGACACATGAGAAATGCTAATTGCCCTGTACATTGCTTTGGTCTGAATTATGACTCAAAATGAAAAGCCTTTTCAATGTGTCTTAAACTGTATTGCAAGGGTAGATATTGCTAGGTGGAAGCTGAAAAATGGGACAATTTCTCTTCCTTGGATCCCTTCACTTGCGTTTGGCACTGATTCATTGAAATAACTCAAGAAACAGAATTTTACTTCTGATTCTATCAAAAAGATGGCCATCGACTTTTTCGTTCTTCTGATTTTTTTTTTTTAATGCAGTAGGAACATCCAGAATGACTGATGAGCTGGGAAAACTTGGTTTCTGTGGTAGAATTATGAAGAATGAAGGGAGTTGCTAACTATGTACAGTGTTTCATTTTTTGCTACTGTGTTTGCACAGCCCTGAGGGCTATCTAACAGGAAGGAAAATGCAGCTTGTGCAATCAAAATCGTGTAACCATTTCCTCCTATACACAGAATTAGCAGCAATAAAATATTTGCTATAGGGAGAACTGTAAACAAATCTTTTCTCAGTGTTGGAATTTATGAAAACATTCAGGTGTGGAGGTGAAATCAAGAACAAATAATTAATGACCTCAGCTAAATACAGTGGCTGAGATTGGCAGCTCTTGACTGCACAGCACAGCTCAGAGGGACCTGCTTTAAATTAACTCCTCTGCCTTGCTTTTCCTCCTGGCTGTGTGAAATGCTGTTAGATAAGTTTCTGAAGGCTTCTCTAACCTGTGCTGTGAGCTTCCCAAAGGGGTCTTCTGACACAGCCCATTATTCGAGACTACATCCCTTATTTGTTGCCTCAGCATTCTTACTCTGCCTATATTCATCTATACGTAACTGCAGTCTTTTCCCAATGATTTCTTTACGAGGACGCAAATCTGGTGATGGCTACTTTATCACTGTGGAGGCATGCTTCAAGGCCAACTTTTCTAACTCATAATCACAAAATATGAGGTGTAACAATTTGGTCCTTGAGAGACCTACTGTTTGTTAAGATCATGGAAATCTAAAGGAAAAATCTGCAAATGTGAGTCTCGTGAATAGTCTTTTTGTTTTAATAGATGAAAAAAAGGGAAAAATCACCTCCAGTCTGAGATGTGCAAAAGAAATCTGTTTTAAATCTTACAGATTTTTGGATGATTCTTTTTGCCATCACAAAATAACTGTTTTCTGGTTCATCTTATATTTTAAAGCAAAGTGTTTGGTCTTCCTTTTTTTTTTTTTTTATCAGACTTGAGTAATTTTCTTCTTGAGTAAGCTGTAGTTTACACAATGTCAGCCACCCTTCATGTGAACTGATAGCTTGCAGTGTAATTTCACAGGCTACGACATCATTTGGTGATCATGAGTAGAAGGACTGAGATTCTTTAAGCCTTAAGTATAGTTTAATCTTGAGTGAATTAGACATTTAAAATTACATTTGTAAATGCTGCAAGACTTCAAACTCAGTCCCTCAAAAAGACTTCCGTGTCTAACTTCTACTGAAATTCAAAGAAGTTAGATGTTAAAGTTGAATGTTGAGATGTGAGAACATGGGTTTTCCAAGCTTACCAACCTTAGCTTTCCACTGGATTGCAGTGAAGTTCAAGCTCCAAGTTACTGTGTGGAGGCATAGTACTAAATGAAGAAATGATAAAATAACTAAGACTTTCTGCCCCTCGGGGCTGACAGCTGCTGCCTCTTTCTGAAGTCAACATGATGCCATAGCAGCTAGGCATAAACAGGAAATGTTCTGAGTAGAGCACTTAGGTGCCTTGGAGAAGTTTTACAAATATCAACAAGCAGATCTCAAGAATAAACAAACATTCTCATCAGGAAATGATCAACTTTATAAACTGGTTTGAGTGCATACATTATGGGAGGCTGTTGAGCTTTTTTTGCCTCCTCTATTTTTAAGGCCTATTTCTTTTTTTTGCAAAGAGTTCAAACATTAAGTAGGAACACCTTATTCTGGATGCCGCTTTCCAAAATACTCATTGGAGAGCACACAATAAAAATATTATACTGTAGGAGAAAACAAATATCTCTGAATAGTAATTATAACCTGTTACTTAGCTTTTTGAAATATTTGGGTTGTGTGTTTGTTCTGCTTCATCTCTCTTTTTAGACAGTCGGTAATAATTAGTTAATCTAATTATTTTAGAAAACATAATAAATATTAAGCATGTATGAAAGACATCTGGAAATGCTATGTGCTGCACACAGAAAAAGTGGGTTTCATATATATTCAGCACAGAAGTTTGTTCTCTTTCTGTTTTACATTAGCAACCCTCAGATAGACCCCAGGTCAAGAATGTGCTCAATAAAAAGATCCAGTCAGGCACCTGATTCTTAGACTCAGGACATTTTAGAAACCTTCTGAAACATCCCTATCATTGTTGGCTTTTAAATCCCAGTGAATACGCTGTGCATTTTCACATGTATCTCATCTGTTCCCAGGGTTTTATGGGCTAATGACGGGAGTAATGAACTGGTGTCGTTTCTGGCTCAGGCCAGTGCTGATGACACTGTAGGACAATCTGAATCACAGCAAGAATTTGCTTAGTATTTTATCTGTGAAAAATACAGTTACCACACAGGCACATTAAGACCAAATGAAAATGAGTGCTTAACACAGAAAAGGGAAATTCCTATGGGAAAATATGGATTAGCCTCTTAAAAGAAGCAAGTACTGCCAGTACTGCTTGGATTAAGCACTGTTGATCCTGGTGGTTCATTTTTGGTGCTGAAAAAACAAGCATGAGTATTCTCCCACTTTGTTTTCATGCATATGTCATGCATATACGTGTAATACCAAGCTTGAAGGAGTCCTAGAACTAGCCACTTCCATACTGATCTTATTCCTTACCCCCTTCTTACACAAATCAGGCAACAGGCAGTAACATTCCACCCTCTTTCCTAAATCTTATTGTGACTCCTAGTAGCTAAACTCTTCATCCTAACTTGAGTGGGCAGCCAGCCAGTAGAACATCCATTCATCATCACTGGGCAACTACCCTCTTTCACCTATTTTGCCTTCTTACTTTCTTCTTAATAGATACATCAACCTAACATCTAAGCATATAGAACATCAAGACTATAGCTATAACCATGAAGTGTTCACCTTACACCTGAAAGATATCTGCCACACAAATATCTTGCTACTTAGATGTTATGGTTAAGAATCATATCCTCATTTAGGAAATATAACAAATGTAATTAATAAGGTCATCTTGATAGACTCCTCCAGCCCAACCAGTACTCACCAACCAATACAACTAAGAACTTACTATTTCACTAAACTAAATCATTCTACTTTAAACCTAGCATAGGTGATAGAAATCAAGATGACAAAAACTCTGTTGTCATGTCCTGAGGGCTGGAAGGGTTCATGCTTCTCCTGGGAGAACGTGATTTCACAGACATCCAAAAACATTTTCCACATTTTTGATTTCATAGTTTCTTCACATTGAAATAAGTCCACCAATATTTACTTATTATCTGATCAATTGTGGATGTCTTTGGGTTTTTCTGTCTGTGAACCCCTGGATAATTCAATTGCTGCCTCCAAATGCTTCTCTGCCATGATCCAGAGTTTAGCCTATTTTGTGCTACAGAACAATGTTGAAGTGAGAAAAATGAACTACATTTGAGTACAGTTCAGACCATAGACCCTTGCAGGCACTAATATTTTATTGATGTCATAATATTAAAATGCAAGGAAAATATCCTTTTACTTCTTAAGTGGTAAAGATTACATTAGCCTGAATACAAAAAGCTCCACTTGCAAGACCCAAAATTAGGAGCACAGTTATTCCATTACAGATCATCTGTGTACATACATAGTGAAAACACTGCTTATCTAACAAGCTTTCATGAATGCAACCTTTCATTACGCTTAACTGTACTGTACCATAACAAAAAGCTGGGGAGCAGAAGGAAGATATTAGCAGTCAGAGCTGCTTCTGTGATTTGTCATGCATTTCAATGCAGTGAGAGATGTGCTTGAGCTGGCAGCGGCAGCGCAATTGAATAGATAGCACGAGACATGCCCTTCACTTTGCTGACATGCACTCAGCATACGTCAGAGCACCGTTCGGCATAAGTAATTTCCATCCTGGAGCATTCCCAGAGAGGGGATATTGCTCGTCCCGCACCTGTGCCGCTCTCTGGGCTCCAACTCCTGATTAGCACAGCATCAGCTGCAGCCGCAGCTCTGGGCTTTGCTGTGTTGGAGCTCGTGTGAGATGAAACATTTTCAGTTCATACAAGTAATAAGCATTACAAATTAGGTTCAGATCAATTATTAACTGAAGATTATTATGAAATATTAAAGAGAAGCTATTATACATAATGTATTTGTCATATTAAAAATCAGCATTCGTTGTAGTATTCTTTTTGTCTGATAATGTATTTGGATATTTAACGTATTTAAAAGGAGTGTAAAAAAATAAAGATAAGTGGGAGTGAAGTGTGTTTGTTAAAATAAGAGCTGGACTTGCTAGCAGCTTCTGCAGGAGAGTTTTCTTATGTTTTGAGCACAGCTTCCCTCTGGTCTGTGGTGAGGGGACACAGGATGCATCATCCCAGGCCTAGGTACTGCTTTTATCATCACTATGTTTGATGACAGTAGTTTATTGTGCACATTCAGGGAGAAGAAGGATTTTTATTTAAGGTGAAGTCCAGCCACTTTGGTAGAAATCCTGGTGGCTGCATAATGTTTTTGCAGTAACAGAGTTGCTGATTGTCCAGGAGCCTGTCAATACAGAAGGTATAAGCAGTAGGGTCACTTGTTCTCTGGGCTTTCTTCTGCAGCTTTGTTGTGATATTTTGCGTTGCATCTCATGAGTCAGTGGAGCAGTTTTCTCTTGGGGCTTGATACAGTGAGGACATGATGCTGCTACAGAGCCTGCAGAGTTAGATATGATTAGAAAAAGGAGTAACCATTGACAGAGCAGCTCTCACATCAGAAATCCCTGGTTCCATGGACATTAGACATTGTGGAGAGGTTTGTTGGTCATTTTGAGTTTTGCAGGGGGAAGTGGGCAAGTAAATTGGCCAAAAGTCAAGATGCCTGGTGGCCCTTGTGTCCCCATGCTTACTAGCTTCCCAGTGGGGAGACAGCATCGGCCTTACTCCTTGGGCACCTTCTGCCTGTTCTGGCGTGTCCTGTCCTCAAAGCTGGGGTACATATATCTCTGCTCTAGATTTAGCATATCGTGTTATTTTTTATTAATTTCCTTTCCTCCCCATCCCCCCAATTATTATTTTGGAGGCCCCTGATCTAATAACCTTTTCTGGCCAAGAAGTCATCACCTCTATCTGTTAACACGTGGAATTATTTTGATGCTCCAGAAGGTCAGACTGCATTTGACACTGTTGTCCTTTGAGAAAGGAAACTTGAGGCACTTCTGTTTGGGTTTTTTTGTGGTTTATTTTTATCTTTTCTAAGAGGAATGTCATCCTCAGCCTTGAATGCTGAGATTTTATTGGTTGTAATAAGAAACTTAAGAGATTTGAAGAACTTTATCATGTAAAACTAGATATTAAACAATATTCAGTTTGTATATTTATAAGCTATAAGGTCATAGATTTTTGGGTTATAGTAAATGACTCAACTTGTTTTGAAAAAAAAAAAAAAGACTTTCCTGGAGGTTAGAAAATATCCTCTGAAGCCTTTTCTATCTCTTGAGTAAATATGTGCAGTTATAATTAGACAGTTTTGTTAAACATGTATTATGTAACCAAAAGCCTGGAACAACTCCAATGCCATTTCTCTCTATTGTGTAAATATGTAATTAGGGAAGATTTTTTCCAGTGCTGCTGCTGATTACATTTTCCTCAGTCATGCAAGAATGGGATTTTTCTGCTCTCAGATGTACTGCAATCTGAGCTTTACAGCAAGCCCTGATGCGGCACATTATTCTTACACTCCCGATGCCAAATTCCTTGACCGCTACTAATTTCTTTGGGTCTCACCTTGTTTTAAATGGGGCAGAACCCATATCAAATCTGACATATCAATCTAAGTGAAGAGTAGGAACTAACAATGGCACTGAGCATAGCGATGACATTAATGTTTCCATCGTGTGGGACCAGTCAGAGGAGCATAACTCAGAGGACCAGACCATTCAGTGTCCCATGTGTACAAGAGCATGCCCCTGGTGCACAGCTGTGCGAAACCACTGCCATTATCACCTCTGCTGAGAAGATTCAGGCTGTGAAGATAGGTGCTGTGGCTGAGCTTCACTAGTGCTTGAGGAAGGCAATGCAGATCTTGTAGCTCCTGCTTCTTGCAGCCTTTATTTGTGGAGTAAGGGGTGAGTCCTGAATTCTGGCAGCTCTGGTTGCTCACAAGGGGAGCTAGTTGTGAACTTTGAGGGTATAGGAGGAAAACTCATCCTCAGGACCTACATTTGGCCTATTTGGATGGAGATTACCTTATACCTTTAGATAGCACGTGCTTCTGAGGTAGCCTTTTTTAGGCATAGAACAGAAAAATACAGATATTTTTGTGTAAGCTTGGTGACACTGCTGATAGGATGTTCTAGAGTAGGAAAATATGAGAAAGATGACCAATATGGGATCATTTCAGCACAGGACAGGCACCAGCTTGATTCAGCTCTAGTATGAATTTGCTGTGATTTTGCAAAGAGCTTTCAAACGGTGAATTTTCAAGTTTAGAAGTATTTTTGAAAAAGAGTAATTCTGAGGATTCACAGTGCTTGGGCAGCTTTTTTATTATTTCTGGCTTGGATTGTGTTTCCCCAAGAAGTTGTTCCTGTTAACTATCACTTTGAAAGACCTTTATGATTCAGGAGGCAGCTAAAGCTTTTTAAAAATGTAATTAACATTTTAGTGAACTTCTGAAATAACTCAGGCACAGATGAGCCATAAGGAGCACAGTGGACTGGAATCTGTTGTGATCACCACTGAGACAGAGCAGTATCATGCTCCTGCTGACAGTTCCAAATTGCTGTTCTCAGACTGCTTGTCAGCCGTGTTTCTCTTGTCTCATAAATAAACTACACTGGTATATTTTTATCATGTGTATCAGCACTGAAATCAGCTCACCTTCTCAAATGAAAGACATTAGAAAGCATTATATGTGTGTTTTGAAAGAATGAAGCTGTTGCTCCTGATAACTGTAGAGCTCTAAGGCTTATCTCAGTAATAAAATTGATCTTTAAAACCAGAATGATCCAACTTTTAGAGATAATGTGGTACTTCAGAGTTAAAACACCACTGTTTCTTTAAAATAAAATCATCCGTCTCTAATCTATTGTAATTTTTTGAGCATATGAAAAAAGTCAAAGTTCATCGAAAGACTCTATGAAGTGATCCCATGATGAGAAGTGCACCCTCAATGCCTGGAAATTGTCTCAGATATGAGAGGACGTATGCCCAGTCCACTTTTAATAATGACACAGGGTGGCGAAGTATTCTACAGGATCAGTAGTTTAATCATGAGGCCAGTCATGAGTGGTGTCCCACAAGGCTCGGTCTTCAAACTGGTGCTCTTCAACATCTTTATCAATGACATAGATGATGGAATCGAGTGCACCCTCAGCAAGTTTGCAGATGACACCAAGCTGAGCAGTGCAGTTGATACATTGGAGGGAAGGGAAGCCATCCAGAGGGACCTGGACAGGCTGGACAAGTGGGCCTATGAGAACCTAATGAGGTTTAACAAGGCCAAATGCAGGGTGCTGCACTTGGGCTGGGGCAGTCCCAGGTATTTATACAACCTGGGGGAAGAAATCCTAGAGAGCAGCCCTGCAGAGAGGGACGTGGGGGTCCTGGTGGACGAGAAGCTGGACACGAGCCAGCAGTGTGCACTGGCAGCCCGGAAGGTCAACTATGTTCTGGGCTGCATTAAAAGAGGAGTGGCCAGCAGGGAGAGGGAGGTAATTGTCCCCCTCTACTTGGCTCTTGTGAGGCCCCATCTGGAGTACTGCGTCCAGGCCTGGGGCCCCCAGCACAGGAAAGATGTGGAACTCTTGGAATGAGTTCAGAGGAGGGCCAGCAAGATGATCAGAGGGCTGGAGCACCTCTCGTATGAGGAAAGGTTGAGGGAACTGGGCTTGTTTAGTTTGGAGAAGAGAAGGCTCCGGGGAGACCTCATTGTGGCCGTCCAATACTTGAAGGGAGCGTATAAACAGGAGGGGGAACGATTGTTCACGAGGGTGGATAGTGATAGGACAAGGGGGAATGGTTTTAAACTGAGACGGTGGAGAAGTAGGTTAGATGTTAGGAGGAAGTTTTTCACACAGAAGATGGTGACGCACTGGAACAGGTTGCCCAGGGAGGTTGTGGATGCCCCATCCCTGGAGGTGTTCAAGGCCAGGCCGGACGTGGCTCTGGGCAGCCTGGTCTAGTGGTTGGTGACCCTGCACTCAGCAGGGGGGTTGAAACTCGATCTTTGAGGTCCTTTTCAACCGAGGCTATTCTTTGATTCTATGATTCTATGAAAATATGCTTGTAAACATATATATATGTTATAAATAAATAGACTATAAATCTGTTACTTTAATTTTTACAGTAGTGAACTAAAACAGTAGTGAGCCTGAACAAAGAAATACTAAAATTTTCCTGGAACAGAAAATTACTTCAAATGCTCAGTGCTAGAGTGGACTGGAACTTCATCACGTTAAAAAAGAGGAGACCAAAAGTTTCCAGCTCTGATTCAGTGTTGATATATATCCATTGTCATGTACAACAGTAGCAGCAATTTGAGTTATTCGTGCATTTCATTGCCTTCCAATTTAACTATGAATTGTGGTTGTCATTGTGGAGAGCTCAGTGGTATCCTTGCTTATTGCAGAAGCAGTCCAGCAGCAGATGGAAAGTTAAGTGCAGGACACAAAATGTGAAGGAGCTGTGCCATTATGCAAGTCTGTATGTCTCTAAGGCAGTCTTACTTCCATCTCTTTCTCATTAGCATGTGATAAACAAACAAGCTGTCCAGCAGCAGCTTTTGGTAACTGCTGCTTTCCAGATTTCAAGCATGATTATTTACCTGGAGATTCAGAAAACCACAATTAAATGTGGGTTTTTTTTTGTTTTGGTTTGGTTTTAATTCTCTAACTCTATATCCTGGTTTAGCTCTTTGGATGAGCTTGTAGGTATATGTGTAAGACAAGGGGGAAGCAAAGCCAGGACAGAAACATCACAAGCTTTGAGGACTGCCCAGGTTTGTTGGTCTGCACTGTAGCAGCTGGATGTCTAAGCATGAGCAGAGAAATGGTGTTAAAACTAGGAAAAACAAACCAAGCTAAAAGAGAGGGAGTAAGGCAAAGTGATTAACTTGTCTGAGAGGTTTTTAGACATCAGGGATGCAGCACGCTCCCACGTCTGTACCAGCCCTTTTGGACTGAAACACTAGGAGGATCCTTGTCCATTCCATCCTCCGTCTTCTGCTTCCTTCATAATCAATATGTTCCTAATGCCAGAGAAAATGTGAAACTGTTTGACTGAAAAAGCTGCCCTCCGTTAACTGTCTTGAGAGCTTAAGGCAGTTCTGTTACTTGAACTGAGTAATTCACCTTAAAATAACAGTGTGACGTTTCCCTAGAGAGATGAAAGCCAAAGCCTGATCTGTCATAACTAATAACAGCAGAACTTTGTCAGTCAAACAGTCAGCAAAGACCTCAGGGAGAAAGGAATTAATGGGTTTTATTAATGTGTTGCTGTTGTCTGAACATGTGTGCTATACTGCTGTTGAACTATAGAATGAAAAAGTGCCGCAGCATTCTTGCAGTGACACTTTTTGTTGTATTTAGTTATCAACGATTGCAATCTTCAAAAGAAAAAAGTCATTAATTGCACTGGAAATAAGTTTCCTCATTTGGAAAGGCTGAAACAACGTACATTAAGTGAACATTCTCTTAGCACTTATTCATATTTGAGATCTCAATTTATGTCTCATTCAAGAAATGACAGATAACTGGAGATGATTCAGTTATTTTGGGTTTGTTGCCATACATATTATTTCATAGTTAAGACAAAAAAAAAAAAAAAGAAAAGAAAAAAGAAATGGTATTTTATCTAAAGTAGTAGGTAGAATTTATTACAGAAATTGTTTACACACTGGTACCTCTGCATCTTAGTCATTTACAAATGCTTCAAGGTACTGCAAACCACCAGCACTGCATATTTTGTGTGGCCAAAATTGAAGTCAAAAGTTGTTTTCTAATCCTATGCTGTGACTTTGTTTTTCTGAATGATTCAGGGTAAACTTATTAATAAAAAATACATTTTCTCACAAGATGAAATGAGTTCATAAATGTACCTAATTACTAACCATTATTAGCCACGAAGAAATGGAATTCACAACATTCTAAGTTACAGACAAATTAGCACATCTCAGAGAATACATTTCTGTGTTCAATGTCCCTCAGACTTCCTCTTTTCTTTCCAAGCATAGGAAGAGTTCTGTGACAAAGTTGTAGTTCAGCACTTTTCAGTTACAAAGGAAACATGAGCTGTACACACATATGAGACACTTCAGTCTCGTGAGAAGCAGTTCTTGCAGGGTTTTCTGGACAGGATCAAGAACCACTGGAAATATTCAGATAATTTACTGGAAATCTCATGAAAACAGGCTGTCTGGCAGGTTCTGTTTTGAATAAACTTTGGATTGAAACTGAACTTTTTGGGTAAGTATGTGAACAGGCTTATTATCTCTATCCATACTTCACAATTAGACAGGTCTATACGCAGTTTCATTAAATGCTAAGATGCAAAAAGTCATGTCCTGGTCCTAAGAGATACAGATTATACAATTAGTCTTTGTTTAGGCAAATAGTTGCACTGGATTTAATTTTCAGGACAGCCGTTCAGTCAGTGTATGAAGCAATGAAGTAAAGAAAATAAGTTCTACGCGTGCTTAGTAAATCACCTCTATCTGCAGGTGGTGACATGCTCTTCTGACAACCTGCTTTGTGGGCACTGTTAAATCCCACCAGGACACAGAAACTGAGTCACTGCGAGGAGGTAAAATTCCCAGAAGCTGGCACACAGTGTTGGATCTCACAAGAGATAAAAAATAGTCCTGACTTTTGCCATTAGGTGAACTTGGTACAAGACACATGTTTTCAATAACCGAAAATCACAAACCATGACATTCCACCCCTTATTCCATATCATTACATTATGTCAATATACATATACAAACAAACAATAATTAACATGCATTATACACACACACAGAAATGTATACCTATATATACATAGACTTACTGACTGCACTCCCCCAGCATCAAATTTCCTTGTGGTACACACTGAACATCCCCATTCTTTTGCATCACCCACCAAGTGGACCCAGGTCCCTGGGCAAAAACAGTGCCATGGAGAGGTTTGCCCTTTCCAGAAGCTGGAAAGACCCAAACTGCTTTTCCCAACATGCTCTTTACATGTACTACAGAAACCTTATCTCCCTCTACATTATGTAGAGAGCTGGATTGAGCAGGACCATCATGATTGATTGATCCTCGAGTATTGACCAACCAGGTGGCTTCTGCCAAATGCTTCTCCCAATGCTTAAATGTTCCGCCACCCATTGCTTTCAACATGGTTTTTAACAATCCATTGTATCATTGAATTTTACCAGAAGCTGGTGCATGATAGGGGATATGATAAATCCACTCAATACCATGATCTTTGGCCCAAGTATTTACAAGAGAATTTTTGAAATGAGTCCCATTATCTGACTCAATTCTTTCTGGAGTGCCATGTCGCCACAGGACTTGTTTCTCGAGGCCTAGTATGGTGTTTCAGGCGGTAGCATGGGGTACTGCATATGTTTCGAGCCACCCAGTGGTTGCCTCCACTATGGTAAGTACATAACGCTTACCATCACAGCTTCGTGGCAAGATGATATAATCAACCTGCCACGCCTCCCCATATTTATACTTTTGCCATCGCCCTTCCCCCCAAAGAGGTTTCATCCTCTTTGCTTGTTTAATTGTGGCGCAAGTTTCACAGTCATGAATAACCTGTGCAATAGTGTCCATAGTTAAGTCCACTCCTCGGTCTCTAGCCCACTTGTATGTTGCATCTCTTCCTTGATGGCCCGAGGTCTCATGGGCCCAGCGAGCAAGAAATAACTCACCCTTGTGTTGCCAGTCCAAGTCCATTTGAGCCACCTTAATTTTGGAGGCTCAATCTGCCTGATGGTTATTTTGTTGTTCTTCAGTAGCCAGACTCTTGGGCACATGAGCATCTACATGATGCACCTTTACAACCATATTCTTAATTCGGGCAGCAATGTCTTTCCACAGTTCAGCAGCCCAAATAGGTTTACCCTTTCCCACTGCTGTAACCACCCCCATAAGGCATTTGCCACCATCCATGAGTCAGTATAAAGCACTGGCCACCTCTCCCGTTCAGCAACATCTAATGCCAGCTGGACAGCCTTTACCTCTGCAAATTGGCTTGATTCTCCTTTTCCTTCCGTGGCCTCTGCAGCCTGTTGTGTAGGGCTCCACACAGCAGATTTCCATCTGCGATGCTTCCCTACAATACGACAGGATCCATCTGTGAACAGGGCATATTTCTTTTCATTTTCTGGTAATTCACTGTATGGTGGGGCCTCTTTGGCACGTGATACCTCCTCTGCTGGTGATGTTCCAAACAACTTTTTACCTTCAGGCCAGTCCATGATCACTTCTAAGATTCCTGGACGATTGAGGTTCCCCATCCGAGCTCGTTGCATAATCAACGCAACCCACTTACTCCAAGTGGCATCAGTAGCATGATGGGTGGATGGAACCTTTCCCTTAAACATCCAGTTGAGCACTGGCAGTCGAGGTGCTAAGAGGAGCTGTGTTTCAGTTCCGATTACTTCGGAAGCAGCTCGAACCCCCTCATACGCAGCTAAGATCTCCTTCTCAGTTGGAGTGTAGTGCTCCTCAGACCCCTTGTAGGCTCGACTCCAGAATCCCAGGGGTCGACCTCGAGTCTCTCCTGAGGCTCTTTGCCACAAACTCCAAGTGGGACCTTTCTCTCCAGCAGCAGTGTAGAGGATGTTCTTAACATCCTGTCCCGTCCGTACTGGCCCCAGGGCCATAGCAAGGGCTATCTCCTGTTTAATCTGCTCAAAAGCCTGCTGCTGCTCAGGACCCCACGTAAAGTGATTCTTCTTCCGCATCACCTGATAAAGGGGGCTCACAATGAGGCTATAGTTTGGAATGTGCATTCTCCGAAGTCCCACTACACCCAGAAAAGATTGCATCTCTTTCTTATTAGTGGGCGGAGACATGGCAGTGATTTTGTCGACTACATTCGTTGGGATGTGGCGACATCCATCTTGCCACTTAATGCCTAGGAACTGAATTTCCTGTGCGGGTCCTTTCACTTTACTTTGCTTAATAGCGAAACCAGCTCGCAGGAGGATCTGGATTATTTGCTCTCCTTTCTCGAAAACTTCCTTTGCTGTATCACCCCACACAACAATGTCATCAATGTACTGTAGGTGCTCAGGAGCACCGCCCTGTTCCAGTGCAGTTTGGATCAGCCCATGGCAAATGGTTGGGCTGTGTTTCCACCCCTGGGGCAAATGGTTCCAGGTGTACTGAACGCCCCTCCAGGTGAAAGCAAACTGTGGTCTGCATTCTGTGGCCAACGGAATGGAAAAGAAGGCATTAGCAATGTCAGTGGTGGCATACCACTTAGCTGCTTTTGACTCCAGTTCATACTGGAGTTCTAGCATGTCCGGCACGGCAGCACTCAGTAGGGGTGTGACTTCATTCAGGCCACGGTAGTCTACCGTCAGCCTCCATTCTCCACTGGCCTTACACACTGCCCATATGGGCCTGATAAAAGGTGAGTGAGTTTTGCTGATCACTCCCTGGCTCTCTAGTTGACGAATCAACTTATGAATGGGGAGCAAGGAATCCCTGTTGGTGNCTCTCTAGTTGACGAATCAACTTATGAATGGGGAGCAAGGAATCCCTGTTGGTGCGGTACTGCCGTCTGTGCACCGTTTTTGTGGCAATCGGTACCTGTTGCTCTTTTACTTGTAGCAACCCCACCACAGAGGGATCTTCTGACAGGCCAGGCAAAACCGACAGCTGCTTAACATTGTCTGTGTCTACAGCGGCTATTCCAAAGGCCCATCGATACCCTTTGGGATCCTTGAAATGTCCCCTCCTGAGGTAATCAATACCGAGTATACTCGGAGCCCCTGGACCAGTCACAATAGGATGTTTTTGCCAGTCTTTACCAGTGAGGCTTATTTCGGCCTCCAACACAGTCAACTCTTGGGAACCCTCAGTCACCCCAGAAATGTAAACTGAGTCTGTCCCTTGGTGACTCGAGGGCATTAGAGTGCACTGTGCACCTGTGTCCACCAGTGCCTCATATTGCTGTGGTTCTGATGTGCCAGGCCATCGAATCCACACAGTCCAATACACTCTATTATCCCTTTCCCCCCCCTGACTGGGGGCAGGGCCCCTCTACTTGTTACCTCCCTTGTTCTTCTGATCAGGGCCCTTATGGCTTTTGCCACGTCCCACAGCAACAGGAGTGGAGAATTTCGCCTTGGAGATTGATCTGGCTAGCAGTTCTGTTGCCCGTGCTTGTAGTGCAGGAGTGGGTTTTTTGTGCCACTTCTTCATGTCTTCTCCATGGTCACGTAGGAAACGCCACAATGTAACACGTGACATAGTCTTACTGTCCTCACTTGCTCGAGCAGAAGAACGTTTTCTTCTTCTGATAGCTGAGATGTTGGATGATGCGAGTTGGGAGGACAAGTTGCTCAGCCTCTCCTGTAGGGTGTCTCGACAATCCTGATTGTCATCAGGTTTATCATCATGAGGCAAAGAAGTCAGTTCCTCTATTATATCATCGTGATCACTCTCAAGTCTATCCAGTCTTTCAGTTACCTTTACAATGGCAACTTGCAGAGGGGTTAAATGTAGCTCAAAGTCATGGAGCCTGGAAATCAGTTCACCCGTAGGGGGTCTTCTTTCCCATCTGCCATACATGGCTGCTAATGTACCGGCGTACTTTTCTGGTGCAGTTCTTGTGAATGTACGCCACATGTCTGGTGTACACCTGATTCTCTCAGGATCATGCTCCTGGTTTGGATCATCAGGAATGAACCCAGGGTCATGTAACATTTCCACCACAGCACGTTCTCTCAAATAATGGATGCCTTTTTCCATAGCAGTCCATTTCTTTGCCTCAGGCATCAGATCGTTTTTGAAGGGGTATTTTTCCTTCATGGCTAATAGCATCCGCTTCCAAAGGGTGAAGGACTCATCCTGGCATCTACTGATATCTCTGTCAATCGCTTAGTCTCTGGCAATACTTCCCAGCTGGCAGGCTTCTGTACTGTGTAGCAGTGCACTGTTAGCCCTACTGTCCCAGCATCGAAGTAGCCAGGTGACAATGCGTTCACCTGGGTGCCTTGTAAAGTCTTTTCTCAAGACTCGAAGTTCAGTCATTTTCAGAGGACGAGTAGTAAGGGTTTCAATGTCTCTTTCAGTTGTTGTTGCCCTGGTGGGCATTGGTGACCGGGATCTTGTTGAGGGCCCCTCTCCTGGACTTTGGGGTGGCTCCCCTGGACCTTCTCGCTTTGCTGTCTCCTGTTCCGAAGGAAGCGATATACGTTTCACCTTCCGTCCTTTTACAGGGGCAATTGAAATCAGTTGTGGTGCCTCCTGTGGTTGATCAGGCTGGTTGTTTTCCATGCTCTGTCTCTCACGCTCGGCTTGGACCAACTTTTCTGATATGGCATGAAAGTTGGATTGGAGGGCGTGTAGTTCGGATTGAAGACTGTTAAGCTTGGATTGCAGTGTCCCGCTCATTTTGTAAACTTGCCCTTTCCTTTTGAAAACTCTCCCTTTCATTTTGGAAACTCTCTCTCTCAGCTTGGAAACAATCTGTTTTGGCTTGGAGACCCTGTATTTCTGTTTGGAGACCCTGTATTTTGGTTTAGAAACTCTGTCTCTCATTTTCAAATTGTCTCTCCCTCTCTGGGATAGTATTGAATAAGGCCCGATAAGCATAAGCTAGGCCCCAAATGATTTGTGCCTCCTCAGATTCACCAGAGCCATCACATCCCTGTCTCAAATATTCACTTAGGCTCTCAGGATCTTCCAGGTGTTCAGGAGTAAAGTTCCATGACACCGGAGATGCCCATCTCTTTAAGGTCTCTCCCAAGTTTCTCCACACTCCCTGCCACTCAGTATCCTCTGGCTTTAGAGAGGGCTTCCACAAAAAAAAGATACTGAGTGAAATGAGTAGTTGTAGTGCATTCAAGGAGATTAGCAACGTGATCAAATGAGCATTCAAAAAATGCATCAAGGATTCAAAGGAGAGACTGGGAGATGATTTTAAAATCCCAAGTTCTACAAAATTAGCAGCTTCCTCTGGAGCTGTATGCCACATTGTATACATTTTTTTTTTTTCTCTTTACAAAGACAGGCTAGCAGCAGCCAAAAAAGTTTACAAAAAGTGTACAAAAGTTTACAAAATATCCCAGAGTATTGGCAGTCCACCTGGACTTTTCAAGGTCACGTTTGCAGTTACAGCACCTGCAGTTTCAATAACGAAGCTTTCCGAGAGCAGAGAAAAATTTGTTCTAAGAGCTAAAAAGCAATCTTAGCTTCGCTCTAAAAGCTAAAAAAGCAGAATTTTGCCCTTAATTTTGCCTTAATTTTGCCTTAATTTTGCCCTTTGCATTCTCCACCAAAAAATGTCAACGGTTTACGGGCGTTCGGCCCGGTTCCGTGACAAAGGGGATGGGGGATCCATGGGTCCACGCCCCGGGAAAAGGAAAAGGGGAAAAGGGTAAGGATATGGCCCTGAGAGCAAAGAACAGCGGCAACAATCTGAGGAGGAACAAACTGATTTACTAAATAAAATATTGGAATGCAAAGCAACACACTATAATACAATATAATTACAATTTAAGCTGATAAATCCAATACAGAGAGAGAGAATGTCCCAAAATCAAGGTAGGCCTTACTCTACTACCGACGATAAGATGGCTGGAGAGCGAGGTGCTGCCAAGACGAGAGATGGGCGGAAAAGGGACGAGGTCTTGTGATCTGCAAGTTTTTATACTGCGAGCTTCTATCTTTTCCCTCCGGCTGGAAAATGGTAACAGAGGAGCAAAGTACCGTGGGGACTGTAGTAGTCCTTCTCTTCTGAGAACCAGGTATATTCACTACATGATGTTATGATGTGGAATATCAATAACCGAAAATCACAAAACCATGACACTTTTGCCATTAGGTGAACTTGGTACAAGACACATGTTTTCAACTGATCTTTCTTTCAGTGCTGTAATCATTTCTGTACGCACCACATCGTGTGGTCGCTCACCCACAGAAACCTTCACAGGGGCAGATTGGTCATCTTAAATAAACCATAAATGGACTGAGATACCACTCAAATAAACTGGGGAAGGAGACAAACAGAGGCACAGACCTTGTTTCTTTCGTGAAGGAGTGACCTCCAAATAAAATGCTGTTGATTAGAATTATGGAAAACATGAATTATAATCACATCAGAACACACTGGAAAAGGATTAAAACTGTTACCAAAAATGCAAAGTCAAGAAGGTAAAACTATATTTGTAATTAAACATAGGCAGTGAGAGAAAACCCAAAAAGTTTATATGCTTTATGAGATCTTTATAAAGATCATCTGAAAGTTGATGAGAGTGCAGAAACGTCACTTCAGAGTCTGTGGCAAAGACAAATAAAAGCAAAGTGTATTTTTAACTGAAACAACATATTTAGGATAGAAGCGGAGTATATCTTTCTCTGAAACAGGAAAAAATGTGCAACATAACTGAAGCATAATTATGTATTCAGAAAGAAATGTTTTTGCTACAGGTGGGAAGATATCTCTTCAGGCTCTTGTAATGCACACATGAGTGTTATTGATAAAAAGATATTCATTAACTGCATTACCCAATCAGTTTAAATCTATGCTTGTATTTAGTTCTAACAATTATTCAAAATACATTTAATAATGTCAAGTTATATATACTAATCAATCAGTTTACACCAAGCAGATGGAATACATATGAAAAGATTCTAAGAAAAGATTTTTTTTAAGACTCTGCAGACAGTTTGAGGCTCCATTTCCCACACCGAGTGTCAGATGGGTTTCTGCTCTCTTATTTTAATAGATTTTTTTGTGCTGAAACCTAGCACAACCTAGCTTTGAACAGGGGCATATGTTTGGGCTGTAGCATGCTCTCATTTGTTTTGCTGTCTTTTTTATCATTCTGGGATGAGATACCAGCTCTTTCATTTCAGAAACTTATCCTCAACACAAGTCAGCATCTCCTATCTTCTCTGTCTACTCCATGTAGGACCAACGTAATATATTTCAGATTCATTTGTAATCTTCAATGACAGTTTAATTTAAAGAAAAAATTAGGCAAGTATCAACTAAGTATTTGCATGGGATAATAAAATTACTCCAGTAATCCTTCAGAAGTCCATGGCAGCCTAATTACCAGTTACACTTTCACTGGGAAAAATCCCATTTCTCCTGCAGAGAATAAGGTATTATATTTTTCAGGGCTACTATGTCAATTCAGAAACCTGGGCATTGCAAAGAAAGGCATGTAAAATGCTTGCTAATATACTTTTCATATTGATTTTGATATTAATTGTAAGAACTTTCTGAAGACATTGTCTAAGAATAGATGAAAACCAAGACCCCTCGGCATGCTGTCATCCTCCTGCGGTGCTGTGGGCCACAAGGCTGGGGAGATGCAGGGAGTGAAGAAGGTGTAAAGCAAGGTGTTGGTGGGACTGCTAGGACAAGTAGAGTTATTCACTGTTGTAAGAACTAGCAAACAGCAAGTGGTTTTCATATAGTCTGTAAAGGGGGTAGGTTTGTGTGTGTGTTTTATTAGTGTGAGACCCTTTGTAATTCAAAGGAGAAAGTGTGGGACAAGGGAATAGTCTTCTAAGGACTTTATGACCTCCGTCTATTACAATGTCAGCATAAAATTTCTTACATCTTTACGGTACTTGCGACTTTTATATTGTACTATAATTCTGTACCCACTTTGAGGTATTCTGTTCACTGTGGTGAATTTTATTCACAAGTGCTAGGAATAAATAACAGCGTGCTCTGAGATGACCCAACTACTTCAGTACAATACTGGTAGACAAATTATTAACATCTTTTCCATGCAACATTCCTTACATCTTGCACATAAGCTGCATGCAATTTTCTCCCATTATGCAGAGTCCTGGAAATAGCGTATGCTCTGGGGGGGAAAAAAGTGCCACAGAGTGCCTTGAAGTCCTGATCAGTGCAGACTGGTGGTCCTGCTACCTGCCACCTCCAGAGCTGCCCTTCGGACCAGTTCTCCCTGGAAAGAGCCATCCTCAAGCCTGCTGAAAGGTAAAAATAGGTTTTAGAATGATTGCTTTGTAGAAACAATGTATTTTATTGTTGTTTGGTACCACCTGTTAAACAAACTTCTCAGCACCCCTTAAAACTCCATGGACTACTGCTATGAGCAATATGGCTTAATATATCTCAGGAATAAAACCTCATACAAAAACACAGCACCATTTAGATTATACTTTCACACATCTGAAGAATTATTTTAAAAGCTTTTTGAATCCCTTATGAGAATCAACTTGATTTCCACATGATTTTACTCAGAACTGCAATCAAAATCTCGGAAGAAGGAGGCACATTCTAGTTGACATACTTAAAAATTCTAAATTGTGACTCAGAGATGGTAATGTATATTAAGAATAATATTTCAAAGAAGGAATTTATTTTTTTTTCCTCAAGAACTGTAATGGCGGTTAGTTATTTCTTCAAAATCACTCTGTTGCCCCAGAATATATACATTACTGATACTTATCTCAGCAGATGTGAAACCCTGGCTGCTCTTTCTGTTCTTGAAAGGTTCAGTGAGCCCAGCACACTGTCAGGTTTCAGGAAAGGATTTGGGCTCTTGTTTTCCATTAATAATAATCCTGCAAATGGGATTGAAATCCTCAAACACTTCTACTTGCAACAGAAGTGATCCATGGATCATTTCATGGAGCTATGTGAGGCATTTCTTCATCTCTAAAGTCAGATTTTCTTACTGCAGTAGGTACTTTATGGCTTCATATGTAGTTGATACAGACACCTACACAAGTGTTGTATTTTTCTCCCCTCCCTCTTTTTAAAATTGAATTCATCATAGAAGTGTTTTTTTTTCAAATGCTACAGTTCTGTTTTCATTCAGGCTGAAAGATGGACCATTGGAAAAGGAGTTTCCCAACCATCTTCTGACATAAACCAGAATTTCTAGTATGAAATTAGGCCTTCATCCAGTTGTGATTTAGGTTACAAGGTAATTTCTCATCTATTTTCCCCAGCATACTGGTGTGTCGTGATTGGTCTCCTCCTGCTGAGTTATGAGATGCTGTGAGGTATTAAAATATAGTGGAAGTCACATTGAAATGTTCACACAGGAAATGTAAAATTGCAGGTGTATTACCCTAGAGCAAAAAACTTCAAACCCTAAAACACTCTCTGTAGATCCCTCTAGAGAGTGGAAATCTACTGTCTAAGGATGTTTGCTTGCTCTTATTATCTTTCACAAATCACTTAACAGTAGTTCAGGGTCCCACAAATGGATGATTGAAAATACCTCGCTAGAGTAAAACAGAAATGTTGTGACCTCAGTTTCATTGCTAGACTGGGTGTTATTTTTGATACAAGTAATTCTGAATAGTATGAGTAAAGGGAAGACATACTTCCATGGAATGAAAGCAGAAATGAGGAAATGTATGTGGTACGTTCTAAGAGAGAATGAGCTTGGCTTACACAGAAATGCAGTTTTTACATGCATTATCATAGATGAGCGAAGGAAGAAGGGGATTTTATGAATTATAAACTTCTAAACATGTAACAGCTCATTGCAATTTCTGAGGAGTTAGAGATGTTCGTTGGAAGAAGACAACAAGTGACAAATATGGGCAGAATGCAAGAGACACATTAAAGCTTGTAATACAAAAGTAATTTATTATGTGGAATAAACATCATAAATCATAATATTGGAAGGGACATTTCTCAACCAGGCAGATTCAATATTCCTTTCTTATGTTTTAACTTTTCTAAAAACCTAGGATAATCTTTTCAGTGTTCTGCACTTACGAATTTTTGCCACGTATCCAGTTTAATTCATCCGTATACTATATATCTTCTTAAGTAACAGACTCCTTTTATTTTCTTCTTCCTCCATTACTTAAAACTTATCACCCGTTTTCTAACCACAGTTGACTTTTGACCCAGACGTGCCTCCCAAGTACTGAAAAACGTCCGAAATCCTTCTCTGCCTCTTATAAAAGTGGTATTCCACTAATTCGCAGGATTTTTCTAAATTTTAATGAGAACTTGGCTTTCATCAATTCTGTTTCAGTGGAAGAAACATTTTGCTCAAAGATGAGTAGCCCCCAAACAGGGGAAGAAGGGAATTAATAAGCTTTTAATTTATGAAGAAAATGTATAAAAAAGAACATTAGATGGATTTAGGTATATTTTCAGAATTTTAATGAGAAAAGTCATGAAGCTTATGAAACTCTGGAAGACATATAATATACTATGATCCTTCAGGGGTATGACCTCCTCTCCCCCTTTGCACGTAGCTTTAATAGGAGTCAAGCACAAATCACAATAAGGAAATAGATGTATCGGCTAGTCTTTTAAAAGCCATTTTCCTGGATTATAAATGTTTTTCCAGTATTTTCAATTACCATAATATGTTAAGTATATTAGTTCCTACTTGAGGACTACATAAGAGATTTACAGGCATTTATTTGCCTTCCTTGTCTTTAGCATAGAATATATTTGCCATATTATACAAGAGGGATATACTGTACCATGGATGTACTTGTTAGTTATAGTAAGAAAGCGTTACTTACTGAGTTGGTCTTAGAAATGTGTCCAGAATTATCAATGACAACTAAAAAAATATTCAGGAGTAAAAAGAGAATTGTCTTGCAATGACTTACAAGAAGATACTGTCAGTCTGTATAGAATGAAACTAAATGTAGACATACATACATAGCACACTGAGGGTTTGTCCATCAATTTTGCCTGCTGTTTAGTAGAAAGATGGATAGACAGAAAGAAAAAAAAAAGCCTAGACAAAATATATTTCCTTTTTCACGTCATTATGTTTGTAAAGTTCTTTCAGGTTTTCTAATTTCTCAAATATTGTTGTTTATCTGATCATTAAAAAAAAAAAAGAAGGTTTCAGGCTTTTGATATTAAAGTGAAAAACGACTGGTGTATGAGTAAATAGTAATTATATTTTTCAATATGGTTGAGCAGAGCTGGTAGCAATTCAATGCAATTGCGCGAAACAGAACAGTAACTGAAGGGAATGATTTTTTTTATGAGAGTCATTACATGATATTTTAATTCTCTTTTACAAAACCCCTATTTTTTTTTCCTTATTTCTTGATTGTGCAAAAATTTAACAATTTCTATGAAGCTGCCATATAGTAGCAATCTTTGAAGTAAAGAGGACATTACAATTGTTCTTCTAGCTGCTCAGTGTGATCTGGAAATGTTCTTATGTCAAGCTGGAAACACAGCAGATCAGTGAATGTGTAAAACAAGGGTAAGAAAAATGTTTGGTATCTTCCATAACTTGTCTTGAAGAACCAAACACCTTTTGCCTTTGATTTATGAGATTTATTTGTTGTACATATTTACTTCACATTGCTTTGAGAAACTTTACCGGTGATCAGGACTCTGGAACAAAGATAAAGCCTGGATATGACATTGGAAGGCACAATTGGAAGGCTTCTCATTGTTTCAGATTGTGATGTGATGACCTCTAGGAGAAATTTAAGAGAAAATTCACCAGGAAATAAACTTTGTTTCCATGAAGTATTAAGAAGAAAAATCTTCAAGAAAAGGGTAGATGTGGCACTCAAGGGCATGGTTTTAGTGGGCATGGTGATTAGGGGTTGAAGATTGGACAAGATGATCTTAGTGGTCTTTTCCAACCTTAATGATTCTATGATAAAAAAAAAAAAAACAAAAACCAAACAAACAAAAAGGCTGTTATTTAGCTGTGTGGAGGGACCAAATCGCAGCTGAGGGCTTTGGAATGCTGCTGTGCAGAATAGTGGTGTTCCACCTTCCATAATATATGAAAAGCATGCTTTTGTTTTCTTTTTAGACCAGAGTAAAATTTCTGAGCATTTCTATGAACTCCATATGAGTTCTCAGGAGCTGACTGGTTCATGTGATCTATTGCTCTGGATAGTATATGACAGTCTTCTTGCCTAGTGGTGGTAGCATTTCATTATATTTAAGAGGCTGGAGGATGTTTTCAAGTCTGTGGATGTCACTGCATTGAATGGTTTGTATAGGAAATAAATCCTATAATCTCCAGAGACATAGAAACTTGAAAATGCACTGAAATAAACTATAAACTTAAATGTATTTAAATCAGTTATTGTGTTGAATATGCAGAAGAAAGGCTGATTTTCATAGAGTGATATAAGTACCAGTGTCACAAACATTAAATATTAGAAGGAAAAACTGTGAATGTAGGAATTTCTAAAGTACTTGGCATTGACCCAGCTCTCCAGGCATTGAAGTTACTGGAAAATTCTTCCATTGTATTCTCTAGTTAGGCCAATACTGAATGCTTTTACATATCTCCTGTTGTTTGATCTGATAGGGGCAACATTTAGGCACCATCATGCATAAATGAATAAATGGCACACTTTGAGTAAAAACCTGAGTCTGAAGAAAGAGCCCTTCTGATTTTCCTGTTCACCTCTTCTGGTAACAGCTGGAGTGTTGCAATAATTTAAACAATTAACAGACTGAGCTAATTCAAAATGTACTAACAGCAAAAATAGTCTATTACAGTTTTGCTGCTAATTTCTTCTTCATAATAGCAGTGTGCCCTGGTGGCCAAGAAGGCCAGTGGCATCCTGGAGTGCATTAATGTCAACGGTTTACGGGCGTTAGGCCCGATTCTGTGACAAAGGGGACAGGGGACCCAAGGGCCCACGTCCCGGGAAAAGGGGAAAGGGGAAAAGGGTAGGGAGATGGCCCTGAGAGCAAAGAACAGCGGCAACAATCTGAGGAGAAACAAACTAATTTACTAAATAAAATATCGGAATGCAAAACAACACACTATAATACAATATAATTACAATTTAAGCTGATAAATCCAATACAGAGAGAGAGAATGTCCCAAAATCAAGGTAGGCCTTACTCTACTACTGACGATAAGACGGCTGGAGAGCGAGGTGCTGCCAAGATGAGAGACGGCGGAAAAAGGGACGAGGTCTCATGATCTGCAAGTTTTTATACTGCGAGCTTCTATCTTTTCCCTCCGGCTGGAAAATGGTAACAAAGGAGCAAAGTACCGTGGGGACTGTAGTAGTCCTTCTCTTCTGAGAACTAGGTATGTCCACTACATGATGTTATGATGTGGAATACCAATAACCGAAAATCACAAAACCATGACAATTAAAAAAAGCGTGGCCAGCAGGTCAAGGAAGGTGATCCTCCCCCTCTACTCTGCCCTAGTCAGGCTTCACCTGGAGTATTGTGTCCAGTTCTGGGCTCCCCGGTACAAAAAAGACAGAGATCTCCTGGAAAGAGTCCAACAGAGGGCCACAAAGATGATAAAGTGCCTTGAGCCTCTCCCCTGTGAAGAAAGGCTGAGCAACTTGGTTCTGTTCAGCCTTGAGAGAAGGAGACTCAGAGGGGATCTGATTAATGTTTATAAATACCTATGGTGTGGGAGGCAAAGGGACAAGGCCAGACTCTTTTCAGCAGTGCGTGGCGATAGGACGAGGGGAAATGGCCACAAACTGAAGCATGGGAAGTTCCACACAAATGTGCGTATGAACTTCTTCACAGTGAGGGTGACAGAGCACTGGAACAGGCTGCCCAGGGGGGATGTGGAGTCTCCTTCTCTGGAGACATTCAAGACCCACCTGGATGCCTACCTGTGCAACCTGGCCTAGGGAGCCTGCTTTGGCAGGGGGGTTGGACTTGATGATCTCTAGAGGTCCCTTCCAGCCCCTACAGTTCTGTGATTCTGTGATTCTGTGATAATCTTATAAAGGCTTTGGTCTGGGTGCTTAACAGAAATACAGAAATATGGTGGTGAACTAGTATGATAGTATCCAGTAGCTCTTTAGATCCAAAGAGCTGTGAGAAACGTCTACAAGTTTTAGGTTGCCCTTTCTTAGCTTTTCCTTTACATACATACTAGTATAAGTTGTTAAAGTTTTGTAAGGGAATGGTCAAGCCATGTAGACTGAGTTGATACATTAAATGTGAGGAGGGAAAAAAAGGAAATAATTCAAAATCTTTGGGATTTGTTTGGATACTTGTTGATATCTCAAGGGCCTGTATATTCTTCCAATGCATTAGGATGCATTAGTCAAACTCCTTAAGTGCTGTATTGTATTGAGTGTTGCTATATTGAAAATAGTTTAGCTAACATACAAGGAATTATATTTTAATGTTAAAAATTGTTTAATCGAGCTTATCTAAGAGCTTTTTTTCTCTTCAGCTGTGACAGTAAGTTAGTTAGTACCTAAGATTTTTAAATGTTAGCAATTCCAGTTGGGCCCTGAAAATAAGACTTAAGCTCTATTTAGTAAAATACAAAGTTTAAAAGATAATCAGGAGAAAAAAACAGAAAATGAAAGATTTCTGAAATTTCACGAGTTTGCTGGTTCTTGTAAAACGTTCATACTGTTTGGCTCTACTAATTCAACTGGATAGCTCCCCCAGTCTTATTTTTAATAGCAAATACATAGATTATAAGGAATTTTCTAAGCAAAAATAAATCCACAAAGCAAAGAAGTAGAAAACTAGTAACAAAGCCTGAGTAGTGATCAGCAACAGCACTTCAATTTTTCTTAATGCTTACTACCTAAACAAAACAAACAAAAAAGGTATGACAGGGACATCAGGTTTCATGAGATGTAACAGGTTTGTGACGCGGATAGGATAATACTTTCATATCCCACATTTGACAAGATGACCCGACCTCATTTGCCCTGGAGATCTGGCCTTTCCAGAGGCTATCTCAGCATGGTGCTCATATCCTGCAGGGCTTTGGGAGGGAGGAGCACCACCAGCAAAGGCAATAGGAAAGGCGTGTTCCTGACACAGAGATGAGGCACAGGTCCCGTAGTTCCCATGTCCCAGTGGTCAGCAGAGGAAGGTGAAGGTGGAACCAAGTAAAGTGAGGCTGACCTGCTGCAGAAGAGGAACAGAGCTTGGTGCTCAGATGCCATCAGTGCATTTTCTCTATTCTGGGATGCAGTTTCTGCTGCATCTGATGATCAGTAATGAAGTCTAGGAATGAAATTGCTTTTGATCTCTGCTGATGTGAATGTTGCTAACACAGCATTTAAAGATAAGGCAAGGTAATTTTAGAGATGTCTCCTGCAGATACCTAGAATTGCAAAGATCATTAATCTTTCTTCACTTCCCAGCTCTTCCTACAGGGACTCTCCATTTTCTCATGAAGTGATCAAAAAAATTCCCCAAGGAAGTCTGTCAGGAAGAGCTATGTCAGAACTTCATGTTTTTCTCAGAGCACTTCTAGCCCAAGGATGGCAGCTGGCACAGTGGAAGCAGGATTCCAGCTAGATTATGTCAACTCGTGTTATGTTGTGGGTCCTGCTTGGGCATCTTAAGGCATGCACAGCTCTGCCTCTTTTATGACCAGTTAAGCTCATAAGTAGGTCTTCTGTGCCTCAAGTACCTCTCTTTTCATTTCCTCACTTCTTTATAAAATTAGTATTGTTTTTACATACTTCATAGAAATTTTAGAATGTGTTAATAGATAGGAAGTTAAAGGAAATTACAGATTAAATTGCCTGACATTATAACTGCAAACATGACATAAAATATCTTTAATTTAAGGTATGGCCTTACTAGTTTTACTCAGTAAACTTCTGCCAGTGAAATGCTATCTAAACAGAAAAGTTCAGTTCTGTGGCTTCCTTATGTCTCCCTCTTTAGACTCCCAGAAAAACCTTGAAATGCAACTCGATTTGGTTCAGCCAAAGTTACTTGTTATGTATGCTTGTTTCTTTGAGCTTTTCTGACCTTGGGCTAGGTCTGCCAGGCCTGGTATCACAGGGAGACCAGGGCTGCGGCCAGCCAGGCTGAGGAGAGAAAAAGGTGTGAGCAGAGGAAGGGGAGACCAAGTGGGAAATGTCCCACCCAGGTGTTGCTTTTACAGAGATGAATCTGTAGCCAGGCTCCACCAGGGATAACTTGGAAAGCAGAAACAACTCTGTCAGAAGCTTCTGAGATAGAAAAGCAGTTTTGATTCTGCTTCTCAAACAAGCTATTTTGGACATTCTTTTCCTTCTTTTTTTCATTTAGTTTTTGTTTCTTTCCTTCTGTCCCCCTCTCTAACCCATCCCTCAGACATGTTTGGAAAGATGTGTTGTTCCTTATTCAATTCTAACAGCACAACTAACGTCGTGGTAAAATACTCAGTTCTTCTTGAACAGGCTTTTGTACCCACCCCAGGATCCTTCCCTTGCCATCCACATTGGCTATTGAGAAATTTCCTCCTATTATGCAGTGAATAGATGTAAATCTATTTAGCATAATAGTAGTAGATTTTCCTGCCGTGTACAGTACTGGAAACCTTTTAAATATCCACAAAGCTGAACCATTTTATAATCATCTCTTCTGTTCTCCTTAGTACCTCAAAATAATTTCTGAGTTGAGCCAGCTAATATCCTCCTGCTTAAGTGTTTCTGAAACCACTTCAATTGTGTGTGCACTGAGGGAGGGTTTCCTCCACACTTTCGTCTTCCATCCCTGTCATTCAATGTTCCAGTCCAATGATTTTTCCATTTCTGTTTCCACAGAGCTCATTTTAAAGTTCCAAATGGCTCTTTACATTTATATCCTCTGTTCATTTCTTTCATTTCCATTTCTTTGCTTTCTTTTTTTCATGTCATTATTCATATTAGGATGTACCACTGTCTTTCATCTAGCACGTTACATCCCATTTTTTTTTCCTCTATGTATCTGAAAGGTTTTAAAAGCACATTTTGACTTCTGCAATCAATTCGCTATCTTTTTTCTTTCTCCAGAAAAGAATCTTTTTTCTCCTTTTACTTATAAAAAAATCAAGAACTCCTAAACACAAAATTGCTCACAGGGTAGCAGTCTCAACTTAATCTTGTACAGTAAAGTTTTAAGAGAAACGTATTCTGTGTCGAAAAAAATGAGGTGTAGGTATGCACAGCCCATCTTTTCTTAAATGTCAGCTTCCAGTCTGATCTTGATTTAAAAATTCATTTTTAAATGATTTTTTTTCACTGTTTACTCTGTATCTTGAATGAATACAGATCAGTACTTCTAATAAATTAGTACTCAGAGTTTCATTTCCAGCCCAAATGGAATGGAATGTGACAGCCTTCCTAGGAGAACAGGGGAAAATGGATACTACATTACAAAGGATCTGTAAAGTCTGCTTTTCAATGAGATGTCCTGAAAGTACAACAAATATTTCAAACTCCAAGGATCCTTGGCATGAACTGCTCTAAGAATGGATTTTAGCAATTAAGATCCAAACTGAGAAAAAAATTTTAAGCAAATGCTAAAGTGTGAAAGCCAAGCACACAAAATGGAGTGTTGGGAGATTTCAAAATTAGAGAACCTCAAAGGAGGAGGACAGATAGGAGGATAATGGATTCCCCACCAGTGATAATAAATCATATGTACATGTTTCATCTGTGTGAAAAGACCGATGATCGTAGATGTTTCAAAACCCAAAGACCAAAGGAAATGTTGCCTCGGATTCTACTTTATTGTATATTTATTCCTATGCCTGTTTGGAAATTATCTCATATTTCCTTTCTTCTTGGTCCAGAAATTAGCTATACTCTGAAAGAATTGAGATCAACTTGTTTCCAAAAATGTTCAAGTTCAGAAAATTGGGCCTGAGTTGTTGTTCTCTTTTGGGAGAATTGAAGTGCTGCAAATTGGAAGAAAATGCCAGATACTGTTGTTAATGCAGGCTCACAGCTTCTGAAGCCTTGTTTATATTCAAGTACTTCCCTTCTATGATATGGTAATATGATCAGGTTTTAAAACAGGTAACATAGGAGTTGCAGGAGTTACTTGTCATGAATACATTATTCTGTGTATTTAACTTGTTTGTGAACTGAGCATGAAGCATATGAAGGTAGTTGCTATTCATAGCTATTCACTAAATAATGACTAAATCACTGAATAAAAATCTTCAGTCTGTGAGCATTTCACTGCAGCTTGTCTGCTTGCAATAGGTGATTGGTCACTTGAAACTTAAGTCCTTGTTCAGCATCTCCATCTGACAGAAACATTTCTGCAGCAGAGGAAGTGATAAACAGTCAAAATTTTGCCTCACAGTGTACTCTTCACTCCTAAAATTAGTGGTTGTTCACAGTGTTTGCAGCAGTACTCTCATGTCCTTTGAAAGGTAATGTCATCTAAATGAGACTTTTCCTGGATTTTGCCAAAAAGGGGTACAGTCTTGGCACAAAGCTATGGTAAAAGTGAATTCTGATCTTCAGGCCTCTGCTGCTCAGAGACAGTGTTATTTCCAAGATAAAGTGCTAAAGAAAGGTGGAATTAATAATTTCTTCACCACTGCAGTGCCCTAGGTCTATTTTCTCCTTCTGGAACCCTTCTCTTCAGCAATCCTACTGACTCAGTGATCCACATGGCTGGTAGGAAGGGATTATGATGGTTTTGTGCTTCCTGCATGTCACTGCTCCTTTTTCCAGCCCACTGGCTGGCAACTGGGGGGACTCAAAGTCTACACAACATTGCCCCTGAAGTTCGAAGAGGTTCTGGGCAGGGGCGCTTGTCCTGCTTGCAAGGGCTGGGGGATGTTAGCCAGTGAAAGAGCTCTGTAGAGTTATACTTCACTGAAAGTGTGCAGCAGAGCATACGTAACACATGGGAAAAAAAAGTTTTTATAGTCAGAAAATCAATTCTCAACAATATGCAGTTCTATAGCAAATATTTATGTGAGTTGTTCATTTTGAGTATAGTACATGTTTCTCTTTTTCTTATGTCAGTCACTCACTGAAATTTCCCCTGAGAAAGAAATGCAATTTTTTTGGCCAGATTGACTTTGTATAAATATATCTCACTATGCAATGAGCTTTTTTTTTTTTTTTGCCTGGTATAGGGGGAACTGATCTAGTGCAGCAGAGCTCTGCAGTTGAGGATCACCTCATATTCACAGCCTCGGCTGTCTCACACAAGCCTGGGAGTTGCCAGTCCACCAGGCATTGGTTCACTGAGGCACCAGCAGGATGGCTGGTCCCTGAGGTTGCCGTACCTGGCCACATGCTACATTATGTATTGGAGCATCTAGCAGATTGCTGATTCTGTTTATTTAGAAAATAATGACCAGCTGTATTCCGGTACAGTTTTCTCACCTTGCTGTGTATGTACATACACTGAGGGGGAAAGTGATGCAGAGAAGTGGTCCCACAGATTATATCCACTACTCAGGTGTGATGCCTGCTGAAGTGGGTGATTTGGTAAGTTAAGTATTCTTCCAACAGAAACTGACCAGATGTTAATGAAAAAGTTTGAGTAACTCCTCAGTATTTTCTATTGGCTGAGCCATCAGCCTGACACAGCCCATGTACTTTAGGATGTAATTTTGTGCCAGAATATCCATATTAAAATGTGATTCTAGAGCAAAAGTGGATACACAGAAAAGATCGCCGAGCACAGATTTCTGATCTCCATTTTTTCCTTTTCTGCTTTTTTTTTTTTTTTTCCAAATAGGGAGTCATCAGAGTTGTATTTTTCCCGATTAACACATTCCTTCATCAACTATAATTGCAACCATTAAATTAGATTGCCTCCTGTTAATCTTCCATCGCTTCAATCCTATTATGCAGGGAAATAATGTAAACTGTCAGAATTAGAGGATGCAAGTGCCAATCTTGAGACTGGAGAAAAATATTGTTTTAATAAAAAGCATTTTCATCATAGTGAACTTTAAAGCAATGCATAGATGGCATTTTTTTAAATCACCAGAACATGCATAAAATAAATGGAAATCTTTTCATTAACAAGAAGAAATAAACATCATATCAAAGCTGATGGCATTCTCACATGCATCATTTGTATAGCTCAACAGACAGCTTAGAATTAAAGGGAGCCTGAGGCAAGGAGTTGGAGAAGCAAATAGGAGCACTTGAAGTCTTAATTTATATCTCAATATAAAGTTTATAAGGCTAGATAAAAAAGTATGTAGTGGAAACATTAAGTCCCAGCAGCTGAACCAGCCTGATTAATATCTCTTTGAATAGAACTTACACGGAGACAGTTCAGAGGAGACACAGCTGGGTTTAAAAGGCAAAGCCTGGCACAGCTGCCAGCCTTGACACAAAATGATGGTGGAACACTTCCTTCAGAGCTACCTTACGTTAAAATATGATATTAGTCTTGCAATGAGTTTTAACAATCTCATGGTCTGAGTGAATGTATTAGCATTTGAAGCACTGAAACATTTACAGATCTTCTTATTATTTTTTGAAGACTATCAAAGATTAATTAGATCTGTGGCATCTTCAGGAAAATGCTGCCTTTTTAAATGCTAAAATAAATTATGAACTGTCCCTAGTTTTTTTAGTGCATAGATAAAACCAGTGACCTCTGAACTGAATAATTGATCTCCAGTGCTTTATTCCACTATCAGTCAAATATTTTTTGATATTTCACATAATAAGAAAAAAAAATGGCTTATTTCCAGCATGAGCAGAATTATGTTAACTTTGCTCTGAAGTGTAATTAGAGACATCATAGAATCATAGAATCCGTACAGTTGGAAGAGACCTCTGAAGGCCATCCAGTCCAACTCCCCAGCAGTGAACAGGGACAACACGGCTAGATCAGGTTGCCCAGGGCCTTATCCAGCCTCACCTTGAAAGTCTCCAGGGATGGAACATCAACCGTATCACTGAGCAAGCTGTTCAAGTGCCTCACCACCCTCACTGTAAAAGGCTTTTTCCTTATATCTAACCTAATCTACCTTCTTTGAGCTTGAAGCCATTTCCTCTTGTTCTGTCACCACAGACCCTGCTAAAGAGTCTGTCCCCTTCTTTCCTGTAGCCCCCCTTTAGATAATGAAAGCCTGCTATCAGGTCAGCTCAGAACCTTCTCTTCTCCAGGCTGAATAGCCCCAGGTCTCTCAGCCTGTCCGCGTGGAAGTGTTCAATTCCATGGATCATTTCTGTGGCCCTTCTCTGGATGTGCTCCAACAGGTCCATGTCTTTCCTGTCCTGAGGACTCCACATCTGGACACAGTACTCCAGATGAGGCCTCACCAGCACAGAGTAAAGGGGCAGGATCTCCTCCTTTGACCTGGCTCACACTTCTTTTGATGCAGTCCAGGATACAGTTGGCTTCTGGGCTGCAAGGACACATTGCTGGCTCATGTCCAGCTTCTCATCCACCAGTACCCCCAAGTCTTTTTTTGGCAGGGCTGCGCTCAATCCTTTCACCCCCCAGTTTGTATTGGTAATGGGGGTTGCCTCAACCCAGGTGCAAGACCCTGCACTTGGATTTTTTGAAAACCTCATAAGGTTCACCTGGGCCCATTGCTCAGCCTGTCTAGGTCCCTCTGTCCTGTCCCTCTGATGTGTTGACTGCACCCCGCAGCTTGGTGTCATCAGCAAACTTGCTGAGGGTGCACTCGACCCCACTGTTAGTGTCATTAATGAAGATATTAAAGAGTATTGGCCCCAGCACTGACCCTTGGGGGACACTACTTGTCACCTATCTCCATCCAGACACTGAGCCACTGACCACCACTCTCTACCATTTGTTTATTATATGATTTCTAAGATGGCTTGGGAAAATTTTCATTGGTGGATCTTAAGAACTGGTTGTTCACTCAGCAAACAAGAAAGCAAGCAAACAGATAAACAAAAAGGAAAACAAAAGAATAAAGAGCAGACTGTTTACATTAGCTCCCAGCTCATACATTTTTATTCCAAGGTTTCTCCATCACTTTTTTCACAAGATAGATTTTGGTTTTTCTGCTATAGGTTATCACAAAGTTGTTCCTGGAATTCATTTAGGCTCCCTTTTTAAACTATTATTATTACAATAATTACTTTCTGTGCAACAGCAGAGGTTCCCTTGACTTTTTTCAGGTTTGTTGAGGCTATTTCAACCCCCGCAATCCTCCTGTCCTTAGTGCAACAGCCTGGCAGTCCTCCCTCTGTGGCCTGCAGGGACTGTTTGATGTCCTCTGCCAGGACAATTTCTTCAGTTGCCAAAGAGGCTGAGAGATGCTTAAACATACACTATGTTTTAATGACCTTGCTTTTGCACATATGTAATTGCTGTCAATGTCCTCAGAATTTTGTGCAATTTAGAGCAGATGTGGACCTGAAGTCAGTGATCACAGAATCACAGAATTGTAGGGGCTGGAAGGGACCTCTAGAGATCATCGATTCCAACCCCCCCTGTAGCATCCAGCACCCAACAACCCTGCAGATCAGGTGTGGCAGCAGAATCCTGTCTTCTTCCAGGCACATCCTTGGCCTTCAATCCTTCCTCCCTTTTCTGACATCTGAAAAAAGCAAAGGTGCTCTCTTAAGTACAGGAACAAGTCAGTCCCTGCTCAGTTCATACTCTGCTTGTAAGTACCATTTGTCATAGAGGGAAAAGTCTGTTGTCACTGGTGGGCTAAGACATCATTAAGGTGCGAGGATACCACAACCTGCCTGGTGCAGTCCATAGGCAGCTTAACATTTTACTCATTTTTCATTGCAATTCAGGCAGTGGCAATATCTATACAGTACATAAGTTTTCAACTGATGAGAAAAAGCTTTTCATTTTTGTTAAATAAATTCACGTTCTGTGCCACAGAACCATAGAATCATGAAATCACAGAACATCCTAAGTTGGAAGGGACCCACAAGGATCATGGAGTCTGTAGCAGAAATGCTAAGTCATGGCTTGAACCAGTGATAAAGCACCTGGTGGGAAAGCAGGGCTAACCCAGGGCAGCTCAGGTGCATGCAATGCCCCTGAGTGACTGGAAGGAGTGGAGCCAGGATCCACCCCTTCCCAGACCTCATTTAAGGGTTGGCAGTGAAGGCAAGGGTATTTCTCTGGAGATCCCTACACAGCTGAGGTCTTCTGAAGGTGAGCAGCTTCTTTCCTTTGTTTCTGTGTCCAACATAGCTGAGGTCCTCTGAAGGTGAGCAGCTTCTTTCCTTTGTTTCTGTGTCCAACATAGCTGAGGTCCTCTGAAGGTGAGCAGCTTCTTTCCTTTGTTTCTGTGTCCAACATAGCTGAGGTCCTCTGAAGGTGAGCAGCTTCTTTCCTTTGTTTCTGTGTCCAACATAGCTGAGGTCCTCTGAAGGTGAGCAGCTTCTTTCCTTTGTTTCTGCGTCCAACACAGTTGTGTTTGAGTGAATTCTTCCTCACTGTAGCTTGGGATCTTGCTGCTCTGCTGTCGTTGTGCTTATCGTTGCATTATGGAGTCCAGCTGCTGGCTCTGCACAGGACCACTCAAAATTCAAACCTGGGGTCTGAAAGCATTGTGCAAATGCTTTTTGAACTCCAGCAGCTTGGGGCTGTTACCAATGCTGCGGGAAGTCTGTTCCAGGGCCTGACCGTGCTCTGGTGAAGAACCTTTTTCTAACACTCAGCTTGATCTTCCGCTGATACAGCTCCAAGCCACGTATGGCTTCTCTACCCTCAGGGCAGTTAAAAGCTCCTCCCAGTCTAGTATTGTCCACAAAGTTACTTACTAGGCCTTCAAGTCTTGTATTCAGTTAATTTATGAAAATGTTGAAGAGGGCTGATCAGGTGTCAGTGTCTTTATCTTCCTGTCATATCTATTTCTAAACTTTCTACTTTCAAATTTGAGCAAAAAGTGTGTTATCATTTAATCCCCCAAAATATTTTAGAAATCAATTTATATATCTGTGGGAATGTGGAGTGTGTAGTCTAATTAAATTATAATAATGTGGCAGTTTTCATTACAAAAGTTATTATATATTTGCAATCCAATTACAGAGCAGTTTCATGATAATAGAAAAGTTATTTGTGGAACATGGAGTGAGACATTAGAGGAAATCGCTAGATTGTCCAATTTACCTATAATTATTTGTCTACAAGTATAAGGGTGGAATTTCATGTATTGTGCTCACAAAGAGACACTTTATGTGAAGGAGATCGTTGTTTAGGTTTGAATAAGTATTAGTGTTTAAATGGCTTTCTCCTCTCATCCCCAGAACTTTACATTTCAATCTTTCCTCTACAAACCATGAAAATACTTTTGGTGGACAGGCAGCTCTTCAGCACATCCTCATGTGCTTTTTGAGATAAGACAGAGATGAAAAATATCTGTATACTGGATGATAAGGGTGGAAACATAACGTCACAGTGATTTATAGTATCTCTATGATGTACGTGGAGAACCTTTATTTTTGCTCCTTTAAAAGAAATGGAGCCTTGTACTCGAGGCTGAGGTTGAGACCATTAATTGGGAATTGTCAGAGTGAATTGCAAGTGCAGTGAGGTCTCCCTCAGATTACGAAGCTGAAGCACAATAAAACTATTCCAGTACATGGAAACTGTACACAATTTATCTGCTGGGGTGTGCATTATGTTTCAAAACACTTTTGATCTTAATGGTCATGGTATTCATTAAGGAACTATTATCTATTGGAGAAACTCTTCAGGTAAAATTTAGACAGCAGTTCTGTTATTTATTTACTTGCTAGGTCTTTAGGAACTAAGTTGTGTTGCTTAATCCCATCCGGTTTTAGAGGATGGGTGAAAGCGTGGCTCTGAATGGCCTTACCTCTTTTTGAGGAAGAAAGAGATAGTCCAAAAGCTGTCAAGATCTGTGTGGTAAACCATAAAGTGGGAACATCCTTCTGAACCTTATTTTGCACTTGTAAATCAAGGCCAAGACCTTGAAGAGCCCCCTTTTTCCTCAGTAAGAGGGGAGAGGCTGTGGATAAGACTAGGAATGGGCCAATTTGATACAACAAAGCTCTGAGCATCAAGCCAAATCTCTGCTAGGTATGAGTACTGCACCTCCAATACATCACTTATGCTACACTTGCTCTTTCTTTATCTCCTCTCTACTTGCTCCCTCTGATGAGGTGCCAACATGTTTCAGAAAATGGAACTGATGGTGAATGAACTGCAGCATGTTTTTCTCTCCCAGTTCCCACTGACAAACCAAACCCAGCATCTATACCAACTGCTTTGCATGGATTTCTCTCCCAAGAGTGTCACCCTTAAAGGGAGGACTAATGACACCGCTGCTGCTGCTGGTACTGGAAGACTTTGCACTGATCTTGGGAAACTCACAGGAAGGAGTTTCATGGCCCTTTATCCCTCTCTCTTATCCTGAAGAAAAACTGCAGGGCACTTCTCAAACCACAGTTAACTTCTTTGTTACTTTTAGTCATGAGAACAGAGGCATCTAATACGCACAACACAAAATATTTCTTAGAAGGTAGATACATGTGGTTTAAAAAAAAAAAAGCTATATTTTTTCTGTTCTTCCTGCTGAAGTTTTATCCACAGAGAGGGAAAGAGTGTACGAAGAAGTACTTACAAATCACTTATGTCAAAACTTGAAGGAAACTTTTAAAGCACTCAGAAAAGTTGCACGTGGAGCTATTTTAAAACTAACAACAGAGTGATGACATCTTGGAATGAATTCCTACAGAATTAGAAAGCGTAAGGTAAATTAGTTTCAGATGGACAACAGATATTTTTTTTAAAAATGCCTAAGTGAGTTAGAAACTTAAATCTTCATTTCAGACTTGACTAAAAGCACTTAGAGACAGTGTTGGAAATATCCAAATAATTGATCAGGACGGTATCTCTGATAAAAGCAGATTTTATTCGCAATTGCAATGGCGGGCGTCCTGCAAGCAGGCGCGCCTCCAGAAAGCAGTGTTACATCTTTTATGTCCTATTGCTCGACGCTTATCTTTTTCTCCCCTGGTTCCTCATTGGCTGAGTACTTCAGGTTCACAATATTCCCGACGCTCAACTAAACATAAAGATATTGGTTGAACATAAATTGTTGCTAGCTAAGCATGTATATTGCTAATTAACTTCTAACTCTTGCCTACTCAGCACCAGGTCATTATTTCTGGACACCTGTTGATTCTTGGATAAAGATAAGTGTGGAAGGAGGATAGAGGGAAGCATCCTGAGGGTTGCCTGTTGTATCCCTCCCCTAATCCTAGAGTGAGACAATTTGACCTTGTGTGGAGGCCCTAGCTTCTTTGATATTTGATAAACCTGCTATTCTTTTGCTGAGGGCCTCTTAGCAAAACAGAATAACCTTACAATATGCTTTTAGTCTAAAATACAGAAGCTGTGGTCTTGGTACTTACTAATTACTTCATCTACTTACTAAGCATGCATCAATATCTAAAGGACAGTTGATGAAAACAATCAGAGACCCCCCTTTCAATGAAATAAAGAGAACCTCAGAAAGAATTATTAGTATCAATAAAGAGACCACGAAATAAAGTACAAATCTTATTAGTTCTATATGCAGAAGCAACATCCCATTCCCACAACAGGAGATCAAGTCACAGTTTGAAAAAGAAGCTGAGTAACAGGCACACATGCAAAGCTGCCTAAATTTAAGATAGCTTTCCTTGTGAAGTACAAAATGCAAGAAACTTAGATAGCCTTATTAGGGGAGGATTGTAAGGAGCCTTACTGAGTATTGTCAAGATGAGATTTGAAGAAAATAGGTTTCTTAGAAGCCTCAAGGCTTGGCCTGAAGAATCTCAGGTTATTTATGGACACTTGTTGCTCATTTCCCCAGATGAGGAGCACTAGAGATAGCAGGTGAGAATATGAAGGAGATTAACAAAAGCAAATTATGTCTAGATTTCTCCAGTAAGCAATAAGGAGAAAAACTGGTTTTCCCAGAAATTCAAGCAAAAGGTACATGTGTGTCACGATATTGTCTAAGGGTCTGCGTCCGTGACAAGGGGGACAGGCCCGAAAGAGGAAAAAAAAACCGAGAAAAGAGGAAGGAAAGAAAAAAATAAAAATAAAAAAATTGCCGGCGATAAGAGCCAGCCCCCGGGCGGTCCGGCGGCTAAAGCGGCAGAGAAGCCGCGGAGCCGCAACCTGGGAAGAGGGGGACCCGTAGACGGATCTAACACAAAAACAGCGGCACCGATCTGAGGAGGAACAACTAATTTTACTAAATATATCAAAATGAGGCTAGTAGAATTATGATAGAGGGTTTACAGGCTGAAAATCTTACACAGTAAACTGCAGGAGGACCACGTGCTTTCTCCGCCGGGCTGGGAAGAACAGACCCCACGTCTCCCACGTGGCTTCACCACCCCCTCTAACACAAAGACCCCTGGGGAGTGCACCACCTCCCCTCCCCCTCAGAGGGCCACACCAAAAAAGGTAGTTTGCAGTAACCGGGGAATTAACTCTTTAACTGCCCGTACCTTACATGATGTAATGATGTGGAATACCGACAACAAAAAATCACAAAACCATAACAATGTGTATAGCAACTTATCCTATAATGTTCTCAAAGAGAAGGATATGAACAGAGGAGTGTATTGCCATTGCTGAAATGTTTGTGGTCATCTTGCAGCAGGGAGACACTTCCTGTAGGAAGTGCTATGTCCTGTCTGCTCTCTTGTCAGTCCTTGTGCATAATGTGCTCTGAAACTCACCATGAAGAATAAGTTGGTTTATTTTATTCATTTAGCAGTTATATATGAGTTATTTTTCCTGCTCAAAAGGGATTGCTGATTTTCTTGTCTTACAGCCTAAGACCACTTGCTTGCAAATGACAAACTCTGTTATTACCACTTAATTTGCTAATACCTTAGGTCCAAGTCTACAGACTTCTATGACAACATTTTGATACAAATTTGGGATAAGGATTACTTTATCCTGATATTGAAAACACAATCTGGGCAGTGCATGATATGTACACTTCTGATAAATAATTCTAACATATCTCATTTAGGTCAAATAACATCAACCGTTTTTCTATGAAGACTTATTCTCTATATACAGCTATACTTTCCATGATATGTATTTACAGTTAGTACACTATGGTGGCACCTCTATTGAAACATAAATCTTTGTCATTCCTTTTGGTATAAGGAGTATAACAACATGACACAAGAAACAATCATATTTCCAATGTCCGAGGTGGTGATTCTATATAGTGAATCAGTATTAGTAGGCTTGAAAAAACTCCACTATTTTTTTGTTTGCCAGTCTGTCCTGAACACCTAAATGACTTTCTGCATGCATCAAGGTCCTGATCTACCTGTTATCATAACACGAAAAAGTATCATCATATAACAATACATTTAAAGAGATACTATCAGAACCTTTACCACTAGTTTAAGTTTGGTTCTCTTTTCAATGTTAATTACTTCTTAGTTAGTATTCGATGGAACAGGTTAATTCATGAAGCCATGTTATGGCCAGGAAAATTGCAAGACCATTTTGGATAAACAAATCTAAATAACCTGGTTACATCAAATACAGACTCTAGCAAAATAACCTTCATTGATTCTAAGGCAGACATTTTCAAAAAAACAAGCCACTGACAGATGAATTTAATCTCCCTAATAAAGATGATTTTATTTTCTGTAGCAACCAAACATCTGTCAGTGACTTCCCTGATATTTCAAATTTTTTTAATTCAAAATGGACATCCACAGCACCTTTTGAATATTTGATGTTCCATCTGGTTAAGGTGTGTACTCCTACTACCGTCTTTGTCTTGCCTCAGATTTTTAAGAGGAAAGCTTATAAGCATAGTTGTCTAGTACTGCTTTCTCAAAGTGTGTGCTGGCAGTAGTGATATTTCACGTATTGGCTAGGTGATCTAACAGATTTCTGATATATCTTGATATATTAACAGATACAGTATAATTTGTAGGAAACATTCTTTGTAAGGAAAACTTTGCAATTTATTAACACTGAATTGTTGGTCTATTTGCAGATCTATTGCTTCTGTGTAACTCAAATTCCGTAAAAAGAGATGCATAATTGTTCTTACGTACCAGGAGCCTATACTGACTAAATCAGGAATGATTGTTGTAAAATAAGTTTTGCTGGAAATTCAATGCTCTTTGAAAATTTGTCTACCCTTTACTGGATCCAGTGCTGAAGTCTCATTTATACAAATTGTAGAAGAGCCAATAGTGCTTCTTTTAATTTTTGCAGCAAAATGGAAATATATCTGCCATGTCAGAATCTATAAAATTCTTCTACCAGAAGTGTACATGAATTTGATATTTTGATTAATTTTATATTACATATTCTGCCCTTGGATATTTATTTCAGTGTTTGTGCATCAGATGAGAACACGACTCACAATCTACAATTAAGAAAGAATGGACAAAACTTAAAATGAAGCAAGGACAAAAAGAAAGGCTTCTAGGTTTATGTAAAAAGATGTTAAACATGTCAAACATGTGTAATCTGAAATTTAATTCTGCCTTCAGAAGACCAGAAAGTGAAACTCAAGATTTCAGAGACATTTATATTGTTTTATGACATAGCTTAGTACCTCAATCTATTGGAAAACCATGTGTAATTACCTTCTTGTTGAGAGAATTTAAAAATTATTCCAAGGATACAAAGTCTTTATGGATAGATTTTAAGATATCCAATAGCCAGTGGTTCAGTTTCTCCTGGTGACATTTTCTTAATTCTATGGTCTTAGTATCCATGAACTCATAGTTCACCCATGAATCGAGCTCCAAAGCTTCTGGGTCA
Source organism: Numida meleagris (assembly GCF_002078875.1). Classification (NCBI taxonomy): domain Eukaryota; kingdom Metazoa; phylum Chordata; class Aves; order Galliformes; family Numididae; genus Numida; species Numida meleagris. The sequence continues at coordinate 33,099,559 of NC_034411.1, read as the reverse complement.
GTGAGCTCTTTCTACGTGACTTAACAAACTTTGCAGTTTACCTTGAGTTCAATTTGCATTCATTTCACAGTAGTTCATCAGAGGCAGAAAGCACTTCCCAGGAGATGATTACATCTAGTACCCCAGATGAGGCAGGATTTTTGAGAAATATATTGTGCTTACAATGTATTTTTCAAAACATGTGTAAGTTTGACATGTAAATATTGACATGTAAATATTCACAAGAGGATGAGTTAAGATTTCAGATTTACTTTTGAACATCAGGGCCAACTAAGAGAAAGTGAAGAGAGTGCATGCAAACACTCAAGCATACACAGGCATATAAAAACCTCAAATGAATAAAAATTACGTTATGACCATTGAAAGCACACTGATACATAAAAGTGCCAGAATCAGGAACTGGACCTTCAGGTGCATTCATCATAACCTCACTTTATATTTTTGACCTATTTTTTCAGTTTAGAGACTTACCTGATGGAAGAATATTTTGCTGCAGAAATCAAAAGAGATCCCATACTACATTCACTATATTATAGGATAGATATGCTACGATCTCAAGGTTAATATCACTGCCATGTAATTTTTTTGTATACCACACAAGATTGTATTAACATCTTGGGCGTTTTGTTTGCACAAATGAAGAATAAATTAATGGTACTGGATAAGTCGTTATCCCTTCTTTAGAATGTGTGTGTTGGTGTAGTGGTATACTGGTGACGTATAACTGGGAGGATATAAACAGTGATATCACTTTGGAGTTTATTGTAAGAAAAACAAGCAGTTTCTGTATGTAACTTAAAAAGTCAGCAGGTGAACAACTTTGGCAAATTTAATTAAAAGAATCCAATGATGTTTTCCTGTTTCCTCAAAATGAATTTCTTTGATTATTAGTAAGTGTATCCTTACACGATGCATTAAAAGTTACTTTGTCAATGATTCTGCAAAGTCTAAAAGCAATATATCACCTCCCTGTTTTTGCAATCATGAGCACAAGATGTGTTCTACCTGTGGGAGATCAATATTCCAAATTGTTTCCATAAAATACAACTACTCTTTCAGTGACAAATTTTGCACAGTATGGCTTGGTTATTTAAGTAAGGTATGGATTTTTCTTGGTCATGTGTTTCAACAGTTTCAAATTGCTACACCAGTTGATCTTGTAACATTCTCTACTTATAAGATTATTAAACTTCTTATCTGTAACTTCATTCAAGTATTTAATTTATGATTCTGTAATACCTTGTAGGACTGTACCATCAGACAATTCTATTGAATAGTAGCTTTTATAGCAGTCACTTTCTTCATTTTTTTCAGCTATTTGAATTATATACAGAAATCTCTGAAGATTTCCTTTATTAATATCTGTGTTAATTTAAATGTGATCTTCCATAGTAATTGCATCTTCTGGTCTATCCTGTTAGCTAGGTGATTCCATGTATCAGGCTGATAGGAACACTTCATTCAGAAGTGAACAACTTAAGCAACAACAGCTTTTATATTGACAAAAGTGTTTGTTAGTTTGCCTGAATTCACAAATTCCATGACCTATGTTTTTCGACAAAAAAAGGTTTAAAGCTTATGTTTTGCTTGCATCAATTTTATATATTTAGAGATGAGCTTTACAGTTATGAAGAAGTGAATTGCCTGTCTCAGTTTTGCATTGTGAAGAAGGGTAAAATAGATTTTATAGGTCAATTTTAAGAAAATTGATATTTAAGTAGATATTTAAGGATTTTCTTGAATAAAAAGAGGCATACTAGGGGCTTATATATGTGCTCAAAGTGCTTTACTGAGTCAAGACTTCAATGGAAAAGAAAACCACTTTAGAACAGCCTTATGCCACAATACAAATTCAGCCATGTGTATCTGATAGCTAGATTTACTCAGTTCTAACAAACTTCTTAATTGTTTAACAGAAATCCAGTTTTTTTTAGAGTGAAGGAAGATCTTTCCAGATTAAGAATAGAAAGTGATCAAAAAGAATAGACAACTTAAAATATGAATGTTAATGAAAACAGATCAGCACAATTCTGTTGGAGAGTGATAACACTGCCCTCCAATTGTTTTGGATTGCCTTCCTTTGATAATATTACTGTTTCTATCTCTATCAGTTGAATTTCTGATAATTACTTACCTTTTGAAAACAATCTAGAAAGTGAATGTTAGTGATGAGCTGGGATGGACTGTGATATTTTTGCATGATCTTTGTGGCTGGTAGAAAAGCAGTGCTGGGGGCATGCAAACAGCTGGAATGCTAAACAGAGGATAGTTTCCACGCAGGGTCAGGGCACAGGGTTTTGGGGTCTGTGTGCTCTGTTCCTACTGTCATGAGAAACTGCTCTCTAGGCAAAGGGGCACTTAAGTGTCCAAGAGGCTGCTTGTGAGTGAAGCAAGGGAGGAGGTGATGGAGGTCACCCCAAAGTCTCCAAGAGATTAAAATATTTTCTTTTCTCCTCAGTGACCCATTCTACTCCATCTCAGCTGCATGAGAAGCACAAAACATCTTACTACAATGGGAATTTATATGCAGATGAGTTTTCCATTGCATTCACAAGCAGATTCAAATCCCTGGAGTTCTTGGGAGCCAGACCTCCAGCTCAGGTCCTCAATGGTTTTTGGTAAGTGAAATTCCTTATCACCCAGCTGATGTTGCTAATGCTGTGATCCTCCCCTCCCTAGCCTAGTGAAAAACCCTAGAAATAGGTTCATGTTTACCACAGCTCTTAAGCTTCTGCATCAGAAATGGCAACTTGAGTCAACACTGATCAGAGGTGATGAACAGACTCTATGCGTTCATACTTAGTACAAAATGTGTCATTGTCCCAGTACTTCTGCTTAGTTACTGCAGCCCACCAAAAAGACCTGATGATGAATATTCATTTGAAAATGGTTTTGGTGATTGCAGTTGACTTTGAGTCATGGTGGTTAATGGCTTGCAACATGACAACAGCAGCTTTCCATATTTCTGAAGAAAAGCCTACGACGAATAAGTAATTCTAAAATACAGCAAGTCCTTATTTCAAACAGAGCCAGTGACTACAAAATCACCAATATAGCTCCCAAGCCATGCATAAATATCCCATGTCTAAATTACTTGGAAAAAATCACTCTTCAGCTTGACTTTTTGCATGTCTACAAGCATATAGATTTGTGAATTTCAGAATGCCTATGCTTAGTTTCAGTGGTCCAGTTTGTATAATTTATGTAGAAAACCTTGAAAAGGTAAAGATTCACAGTATATCACAACTAGAGGATTAAATCTACTCACTATGGACAAGAATTGGGGTTTATAAAACTGAAAAGGTCACTGCATTACTCTGTTGCAGTGAAAAAGGAAAAACAATGTGAGGAATTATTTAAGAGAGGAAGAGCAAAACAGCAAACATCAGCAAGCCGCTCTACAATACTTTCATGCACTGTGTCTTGACAGTTGTGTGTAATTCTAGTGCAGCATGCTCAGAAGATTGTAGTGGGATTGGAAGTAGCACAGAGGAGGATGACAGGGATGATCACTGATTCAGGACAGACTGCACAATGAATGAGTAACTAGGTTTCTCTCTCTGAATAGAGATAGTGGTATAGTAGAGGTCTGTGAAATTGTATGTGGTATAAAGAAGATAAAGAGCAAAGGAAGGTGCACGGAGCCTGACATACCTTTGCACAAAGCATCTGTAATGCTATGAGTCTGCTGTTTGCATCTTTGCAGCCCTTCACACGAGCTGCATGGAGTGCCAGAACGTTGCCAGCAGATCTCCCTTGCATCCCTGTGCTTTTATTCTGGTGCTGAGGATCTCTATGGCCCTGCAGCTGCAGACCCTGGTGCTGGGCATGGGGAGCAAACTGCACCTGTCATGAGAAACACCTTTGCCTACTCTCATCTCTTTGCTTCTGGATTTTTCTGGTTTTGGTTCATATCGAGAGGAAATCACACACATTGCATGATAAAGCAGGTTACTGTTGTTAAAATACCTGATAAACACTACCCAGAAATACACATGATCAGAAACTTAAAAGTTGATCAGTAAAAAACATCAGTACCTCATAAGCGTGCTTCAGCAGTGCTAATATCTCCAGTGCCATAATAAGCTAGAACCCCAGGAGGCAATTTGTATCAATCCCCACTGAAAACATGCAGTATTGAGGAAAAACTATTTGAGAGTAGAGTAAAACTAATTAGGGCACTAGGAGAAAAGCAAGGGGAGAGTGAGAAATGTGATACTTGTCTAAAGCCATTAGGTGAGGAGGCAGATGATAATACTGGGATCAGGTTCTTTCCATCTTGCCCAGGGAGTTACAGGAGCTAAGAAGGACATCAAAGACAGCAGGATGCAAAGGACTGGATACAGCTGCGAGCAATCCAAATCACCTCACAAGTGCACAGTGTTTTGCAGTAAGTATAGCAGAAAAGTGAATTAGAGTATTCCTAGTCCCTTGCTAAATCCAGGTGTGAAAGAGAAAGGAGACTTTACAGAGATGTAGCTGGGAGATGTCACCACATCTCCTGTATCCAACATGTACCATGTGGTTAAATAAATAATATCCTTTGCTTGTGTCCTTAGTAATAAGTGCATGAAGAAAGGACCATGGCCAATATTTTAATTCCAGGTTCTTGAGTATCTTCAGGTTGAATTGTGAATTTTCTGATTCTTTCAGTTAATGGCACCCTTTCTTGTGGTTTTTGTTTGTTTGCTGAGTTCTTTTCAGGATGCGTGTTGAAAACAGATTATGCTTGTCACCACTCTCTGGCCTGTCAAAACTAGCCAGATCAACAGCGTGGGCAGTGCTGGGACAGATCCACCAGGGAATGTTCACTCAATCTATTTTCCCCTTCAGAGCACACAGAAGCTTAGCATGCAGCTAGCACTTGGAAGGGAAGCAGTAATAATTTTCCAACCTGTTCTCCTGATAAACTCACAAATTTTCGAAAGGAATTTAAAGGTTAACAATTTCATTTAAAGTAGATACTGCTGTGGGAAAGAGTTGGGCATCTTTAATGAGGGTCTGCCTTGTCTCCTTGGTTGCAGTGTTTAAGTAATAGAGAGCCAGATCACGTCTGACACCTTGAGTATTACAGAGTGTGTCACAGGGAGCTCAGTAATACCCACACATTAACACTCCATTAACAGGCTTTTTGTGTTCAGTGGTCTCTCTGGAAAGACGTTTCTTACATAGATGTGAGATGCTTAAGAGTGACAATTCATGTTGCTTTTGCTGACTTGCTCCTGTTCTTTCTGTGCTTGATGAGATCATTACTGGAAAGAATGACCTGAAATTGTATAATCAGATACTATTAATACAGCAAGGGTCACCCAACCGAAAGATGCTGCAGTACACGGTGCACGCCCCTCTATGGGGTGCCTTCCTTAAAACTGGCCAGCTCAAGGCAGGAGCAGAACCCGACGGCAATAACATCTCCAGTTCTGGATGGGTGGGGAGGAAGGCAAGCAGGGTAAAATGCTAGAGGTGTCAGCCTGGATCTCACTGTACAAGAAATTGTGTAGCGCCCAGAACAGCAGCAATGAAAGTGTTTCCCAAAGATTGTAAGCTTTAACTGCAGTGAGGAAACACTAGAGAATGAGGTGGAAATGGTGAAAGTAAATGAGCTAGAGTTAATCATATAATATGATGGTGGAATGTGGATAGGGAGAAAACCCCTCTGAGTATCAGTTGGCCTCTCATATTGTCTGCTTCACTAGGTATCAGTGCTTCCAGATCAGACTGTGGCAGTCAGTAGTTGGTGTACGAGTTTGGCCAGGTACTGGGGTCTCTGGGTTGTTTCCCATTTCAGGCAACAAGTTCCATTTTGAAGGTCTTACTAGTCTCTTGTAGTACTCTTTAACGCATGAGGAAAAACAAGAGCAAGGACTTTGGTATCCCAGTGTTTTCTTAAGTTATTCCATTATAAAGGGTTCTCCTTTTTTTAATACTAAGACACACACTTGAAGGGAGCATATAAACAGGAGGGGGGACGATTGTTCACAAGGGTGGATAGTGATAGGACAAGGGGGAATGGTTTTAAACTGAGACACTGGAGAAGTAGGTTAGATATTAGGAGGAAGTTTTTCACACAGAGGGTGGTGACGCACTGGAACAGGTTGCCCAGGGAGGTTGTGGATGTCCCATCCCTGGAGGTGTTCAAGGCCAGGCTGGATGTGGCTCTGGGCAGCCTGGTCTAGTGGTTGGCAACCCTGCACTCAGGAGGGGGGTTGAAACTCGATGATCTTTGAGGTCTTTTTCAACCCAGGCCATTCTATGATTCTATGATACAAATTTTCGTACATATACATTAAGTTTAGGATATACTTAAAATATTTATTTCCACTGAATATTTGAAATGCTGATGGAAGTGGAAGCTTAGTGATGAGAGCTGGAGCATGAAAGTGCAAAGACAAAAAGGAGAGAGAATGAACTGAGGATATATGAGACAACTGGAAAAAGGAATGTACAGTTGTAGTAGAAAAGAGTTTAGGTTAGAAACACTATTGAAAGTCAAAGTAGAATATTTGCCAAGGAGTCAAAGGTAACAAGGAATGACGCAGAATGATGCACATTTTCAGGACATTCAAAAGAGGCAAAGAATTACTTTAGTTCTGCTGCAGTTGGATATATCTGGCTCAGACGTCAGTCGCCAAGGTCAATTACTGTCTTACCTTCCTTGATTCCAAGGCAAAAAAAAATCATAATAAATGCAGCCAACACTAAGAGAAGTATGAGAGCCTGCAGCTTGTTTTACCTGGGTAATGCTGGGATTCATTGGAAACACTGTGCCATTTTGATAACGTGAACCAACATCTCAAGGATGAACGTTTTGATTTGTATTATTTTATGGTCCCAGCCTGAAATTCAAGTTAAATGACGCATAGCACATGCTTATCCACAAAGGCAATGCTTAGTCTGAACTTCAGGCAGAACAAAAAGCTAGCAGGGTCCCAGAGCACAGCTGCTCACAGAGCATCTATGGAAACGCATCTTCATTCAAATTATTTCAATATATTTTTTTAAACAAGTCTTCATTTTTTACATGCTGAGTACTCAACTTTGTCCTGTTTCAGCCATGATACCTCAAGAAAATGGAGTTTTCTTTTTGTTGTCATTTTGACTTGCTTTCAAAAATAATTCTACTCTCTGACCTGGAAGTCTCAGATGGGGAGCGAAACAAACCCCCCATGATTCAGGAGGAAATGGTAAGAGACCTACTACTCCACCTGGAATGCCACAAGTCCATGGGGCCGGATGAGATCTACCCGAGAGTACTGAGGGAGCTGGCGGAAGAGATAGCCAAGCCGCTTTCCATCATCTATTGGCGTTCCTGGTCAACTGGAAGGGTCCCAGAAGACTGGAGACTTGCCAATGTGTCACCATTCTACAATATGACACCTTCTACAAGAAGGGTCATAAGGAGGATCCGGGGAACTACAGGCCTGTCAGCCTGACCTTGGTGCTGGGGAAGGTTATGGAGCAGATTGTCCTGAGGGAGATCACGCGGCATTTGCAGGACAACCAACTTAATGGTTGCTATCTCCACCGAATTTCTACTGGAAGTAGTTAATGAGAGGATTTGTTCCTTATACAACAAAGCTACAAGACAGGAAAAAAGGTCGAAGAAGAGGAACTCTGTGGAAATTTGCTGAAATAATGCTTAAGATGATTGGTCAGGGAGTCACTGGTAGGGATTTGGGGGATTATGGTTTACGGTGGGTCTTGCTTATGGCCAAGTGGGCCAGAGGCTATAGCTGGATTTGCTGAAGGATCTGAGAGATGTGAACGATGCAATCCATTCTACTAACTATATACAATGACTTCAGGCATCCTAAGTAAGTGAATAGTCAACCATGGCCTTCTTCACTACTGCCATGCTCCTAACAGCAGAAAATGCTTTATTAAGCAGTGGTAGCTGTTACAGGAGAGCCCCTTGAGCTGAAGTGACAATAAGCTTTGTTTTGGGCATGATGTTTATTTTATAAATTCTGACATCTACAGCAATGCTTTTGAGAATTGAGGGGGTTTCCTGACAAATCATAGAATCATAGAATTAGCTAGGTTGGAAAAGACCTACAAGATCACCTAGTCCAACCATCCACCTACCACCAATAACCCTACTAAACCATGTCTCTCAACGCTATATCTAAACGTTTCTTGAACACCTCCAGGGACGGTGACTCAACCACCTCCCTGGGCAGCCCATTCCAGCACCGGACCACTCTTTCAGAAAAGTAGTGTTTCCTAATGTCCAGCCTAAATCTCCCCTGGTGCAACTTGAAGCCATTCCCCCTCATCCTGTCACCAATTACAAGAGAGAAGAGCCTGACCCCCAGCTCACTACAACCTCCCTTCAGGTAGTTATAGAGAGGGATAAGGTCCCCCCTGAGCCTCCTCTTCTCCAGACTGAACAATCCCAGCTCCCTCACCTGCTCCTCATAAGCCCTGTGCTCCAGACCCCTCACCAGCTTCGTCGCCCTCCTCTGAACATGCTCCAGGGCCTCAATGTCTTTCTTGCAGTGAGGGCCCCAGAACTGGACACAGTACTGGAGATGGGGCCTCACCAGGGCTGAGTACAGAGGGACGGTGACTTCCCTACTCCTACTGGCAACACTATTTCTGATACAAGCCAGGATGCCATTGGCCTTCTTGGCCACCTGGGCACACTGCTGGCTCATGCTTGGCTGAGCGTCAACTAATACCCCCAGGTCTGTTTCCTCTACACAACCTCCAGCCACTCTGCCCCAAGCCTGTCACGTTGCCTGGGGTTGTTGCGGCTGAAGTGCACGACCTGGCACTTGGTCTTGTTGAACCTCATCCCACTGGCTTCAGCCCAGAGATCCAGCCTGTCCAGATCTCTCTGGAGGGCCTCTCTACCCCCAGGCAGATTGACACTTCCTGCCAGCTTGGTGTCGTCTGCAAACTTACTGAGGGTGCTCTCAATGCCCTCATCCAGGTCATCAATAAAGATATTGAAGAGGACAGGCCCCAGCACCGACCCCTGGGGAACACCACTCGTGACCGGTTGCAAGCTGGATTTAACTCCATTCACCACCACTCTCTGGGCCCAGCCCTCCAGCCAGCTCCTTACCCAGCAAAGGGTGTACTTGTCCAAGCCTAGGGCTGCCAGTTTCTCCAGGAGAATACTGTGGGAGACAGTGTCAAAGGCTTTGCTGAAGTCTAGGTAGACCACATCAACAGCCTTTCCCTCATCCACCAGACGGGTCACTCGATCATAGAAGGAGATCAGGTTGGTCAAGCAGGACCTGCCCTTCACAAACCCATGCTGGCTGGGCCTGATCCCCTGGTTGTCCTGCAAATGCTGCGTGATCTCCCTCAGGACAATCTGCTCCATAACCTTCCCTGGCATGTATCGACTGCACTGCTCAGCTTGGTGTCATCTGCAAACTTGCTGAGGGTACACTTGATTCCATCATTTATGTCATTGATAAAGATGTTGAAGAGCACCAGTCCCAAGACTGAGCCTTGGGGGTCACCACTCATGACCATCCTCCACCCTGACATAGAACCATTTATCACAACCCTTTGGCTGCAACCAGCCAACCAGTTCTTAATCCACTGAATAGTCCATCCTTCAAATCCATACCTCTCTAATTTAGAGAGAAGGATGTGGTGAGGGACCCTGTCAAAGGCTTTGGAGAAGTCCAGGTAGATGGCATCCATCTCCCTTCTCCCATCCACCGATGCTGTCACTCCATCATAGAAGGCCACCAGATTGGTCAGGCAAGATCTGCCCTTGGTGAAGCCATGCTGGCTGTCTTAGATCATCTCCTTGTCACATATGTGCCTTGACATGTCTTCTAGGAGGATCTGCTCCATGATCTTCCCAGGCACAGAGGTGAGGCTCACCGGCCTGTAGTTCTCCGGGTCTTCCTTTCTCCCTTTCTTAAAAATGGGAGTAATGTTTCCCTTTCTCCAGTCCCTAGGGACTTCACCAGACAGCCATGATTTTTCAAATATGATGGAGAGCGGCTCGGCGACCACATCAGCCATCTCTCAGAACCCTAGGATGGATATCATCTGGCCCCATGGACTTCCACACATTCAGTTTCATGAGGAGGTCTTGGACTTGTTCCACTGTTACAGTGGGATGGAATCCACTCCTCTCACCCACACCTTGAGGTTCAGGCTCCTGGCAGATGTGGGGAGCCTGACCACCAGTGAAGACTGAGGCAAAGCACTTATTGAGCACTTCAGCTTTTTCCATGTCTGAGGAAGCCACTTCTCCATCCTCATTTATCAGAGGGGGAACACTCTCCTTGACGTGTCTCCTCCTGCCTATGTACCTGTAAAACCCCTTTTTGTTATTTTTCACATCCCTACCCAAGTTCAGCCCAATCGGTGCCTTGGCTTTCCTGATCCTATTTCTACACATGTGGACAACAGCCCTATATTCCTCCCAGGCTACACAGCCCTGCTTCCACTTTGCATACATTTCTCTTTTTTCCCTCAGTTTAAGCTGCAGGTCCTTGCTCAGCCATGCCTGTCACCCACCTCCTCTGCTCAATTTCTTCTGCTGGGGGATGGAGAGCTCTTGCGCTCTCAGGAGGGTGTCCTTAAAGAGCTGCCAGCTCGGCCCTATTCCTATGCCCTTAAGGACAGCTTCCCAGGGGATCCCACCCAGCAGTTCCTTGAGCAGCTGGAAGCTCATTCTCCTGAAGCTCAGGGTCCTGACTCTGCTTTTTGCCAGGCCTGCATTCCTCCAGATCGCAAACTCCACCAGAGCATGATCACTACAGCCCAGGCTGCCTCCAATCTTAATCCCTCTAATGCTCTCCTCCACACTGGTGAGCACCAGGTCCAGTAAAGCTTCACCTCAGGTCAGTCTAATACCTGGACCAGGAAGTTATCGTCAACAGACTCCAGGAATCTCCTGGATTGTCTGCCGCCTGCCATGCCGCTATCCCAGCAGATATCTAGGTGGTTGAAATCCCCTATCATAACAAGAGCCCACGAACGTGACACCTCCTGCAGCTGGAGCAAGAAGGCCTCATCAACAGGCTCCCCCTGAGCAGGTGGCCTGATATAAGAAATAAGAAATAAGAAATGTAAATGTTTAGTTAGAGGCAAGTGTTTAAACATTTACCAAGAGAACAACAAAGAAAATCTCATGAGGAATGCAATTTGTTAACTGTTTTGCTTACCTGACCTTATTGTAGAAAGTGCATCTAATATTTCCTCCTTTTGTCACATGTGAATTTGGTAGATGCTTTATATTTTTAGAGCAGATGTAGAATTATTACAATCTATTTGCTCTGATTTTACAAAAATATTAGGATCAGATAATATTTTAACAGTCCCCCAAATCTGTATTTTGGCCCAAATATTGTCTTGTGGGAAAAGATATAAGATCAGGGTGAGAGCCCATTTTGTTCACATACCGATTTTTGGCTAGTAAAACATCAAACAGTGTTGTGTTACTAATGAAATGTTAAAGAACCATTTAAGAATGATTAGTAACAGGTTGTAGAAATTCAATGTTTTTAATGAATCCAAATAGTGAATGGATATTCTTTGCCCCCTCCCCTTCCCCCTTTCATTTAGTGAACACTATTAACACTTGCATTTTGACAGACTACTATATCCTCTTCCTTCCCCATCTCCTTGTCAGGCTTTGAGATTACACACATTAGCATGCTCTATCTCTGGAAAGCAAAAGCAGCAGCTCTATTTGCAGTAATTTCTTACTCTTGTTGACTTGCTTATTCAAAATACTGCAACTGCTTCCTAAATTTTATGTTTTACCTGGGCGTTTGTCAGAAGAAGCAGAGAAGCATTCAAGGCCAGGCTTGATGGGTTCCTGAGCAGTCTGATCTAGTGTCTGACAGCCTCACCCTCAGCAGAGGGGTTGGAACTAGATGATCTTTGAGGTCCCTTCCAACCCAATCCATTCTATGATTTATAGCAGGCTTCCTTCATTGATTAAAACAAAGTCCCAGGTTGAAGTATTTCTGGGTCCAAGGGTCCATCCTATTCCTGTGGTAAACATGTAAAGGCAGTGACCTTACATAATGACGTCCTTTGAAGACAGTGCATCTTAGATACCTAATCACTGACAGCTTGCCAGAAGCAGGGACACCTTAGTCACAAAGGCATCTCACATAATCATACCTGTTGTCTTACATCAGGTGCAACAGGTTGCTTCTTTGTTGCAGCAGCATAATCCAGGGTTGTGTATGAACGGTTTGATCCTCATTCATGCTGGAGTGTGGGCAGCCTGTATTCTGTGACTGTTAATGGTACTGATGAGATGCTTCTGAGATTAGATGGGAAGGCTGGATGCTACTGAAGGTCCATCAGTGGAACCATGCGACGTTGGGGTCGTATGGAAAACACCACTGAGGCGGTTCAGAATCTCACAGGAGAGTTGAGGGAACAGGTGAGACAACTGCTGCCAGGGATGGTGACACAGGTGCATTGCTCTGCATTACATAGGCATAACTTCTCTGAAATGGAAGAAGGTAAGATGGTTTGTGACAGCTGAAAGTCCACTGCTGGCTATACTGTTACTAGAATGCTTGCTTTGAAGGAGTAAACCTGTATTTCTCAGGGGTGTTAGGGCAACCTGGCAAATGTAAAATAGATTTCATATTCTGAAGATGAACATTTCTGGCCCTGAGCTCAAACACTGTCTCCTTTATATCACTGCAGCATGACAGTAGCAGCCTTGTGTTTTCATGGTTTTGATGGTGTACATCAAATACATTCATCCTACTTCACCTGCAGATCCTGTGAGAGATGAAGAATCGTAGCAAACTGTTCTTCAAAGTGATGCTTTACACAGTAAGATTTAAGGTCATTAAAAACTAGGCATGAGGATTTCCCTGCCTCTGTAACTAGCTTGATTAAATTATTAAAGTGATTAGAGGATATACCTATATTACTAAGTGTTCGTGAGCAGTCAGAGAAAATCCAGAGCTTAAAACAGTTTGTGATGAGGACCTGATATCCACACTACACAGATTTGGAAAGTTTTATTCTGTGCTAACTGCAGGCTGGGCCTGTGGACTGAAACCCGTTAATTGTGAGGCTGCTGAGTCGCACTCCCAGAATACAATTTCCAGTGCTGCTCATTCAAAGAGTCTCCAGTTCTGCACTCAGATTATTTCACAAGGCAAACCAAAATTTGGTAAATGGGAGATATTTGGGAGAATCTGAACAAAGCCACAAATATTAATGTACCAATAGAAAACCTCCTGATTTATCAGTCCATTGAAGCTTTGGACTTAATCTGAGATCAAATAAAACTAGGAGTAAGCAATCTCCTTAAAGCTTGTATCACCACTTCCTTGGTTGATTCTGAGATATAAACTGCCAAGTAAACATCACCTTGGGCTGTAAGCATTTCTAACTATTCATGTTACAGGTGAGTAACTTAAGCAGTAGGTGGAATTTAGTTTAATTAATCAGCACAAGAAAAAATAAAAGCCTACATTTACAACAAGATGAAATGGCAAAGACGTTTATCAAGCAAGATTGAAAAGTATTTGAAAAACTGTGAAAAGCTTTCTGCTGTACCACATACAACATGGACTAGATAATACCTTGTGCTCAATTCCTCTGAGCCAAATTCACTCTGGTGCAATGCTGCTAACTTCAGCTGAGTTTTATTTTTTATTTCTGTGGGCCAATATTGTTGTGACTCCTTGAGCACCTGTTTCCAAATTGCAAAACCAAAATTTGCTTCATAGATCCAACAATGTAACACCTTTTCAAATACCCCAATCTACAGTCTTTCCCCAGATAAACGTCTCCTAACACCTGCGAGATAAGATGCATATGAAGTCCACAGAGTTTAGCATATGTTCCTCCAAGATCTTTGGAACAATTTTCCACCATTAAATGCTGCAGGAAAAAAATAAAGGTTTGGGGAGGAGTTGTGGGGTGGATGAGAAAAACAGAATAAAAGCTGATTTGGACTGAACTGATAACACTGAATACAGCAAAAGACTTTTGACAGCAGATAGTTCTGGGAAGTCTCCCATGAATGGTTATTTTCTCTGTACCCATGTATGAATGGCTGTCCTAGCATCTAGATCATTAAGGGTAGAATGATTCTGCTGACTATAGGTCATATACATTTAGAAACCACAATAAGCCCTGTTTCAGAGTTCATATTTCCTAAGGGAGGATTTTACACATTCCTGGATAAGAGAAGAATGGAGTGAAAAACGCACTTGATGGCAAGAGCTAATTTCTTCCCACTATCCAAACTGTGAATGAATCCCTTTATTTTGCTTTGTGCTTTTCTACCACTTCCAACAAATCTGCACAGCTGATATTTGGATCTCTCCAAAAAGGCACTCCTGACAGCTGCAAGCAGATAACAATAGAACTTCTTAAGGTTTTGTCATTTGTTCTGACAGTACATGGAGGTATCATCATAAAACAGGATGACTGTTTACAAAAAAGCAAGCTTGGGTTTGCTTTTGATAGGTGGTATCAAGAAGGCTGAAAGACATTCTAATTCACCTAACATTCTTATACACAATGTCCCTTTAACACTAGACCAACAGGTTCCTCAATATTTCATTTCTGAACAGAACTAAACATTAGTGTTTCCGGTGATGTTTTCAATATATATTGCCATTAACACTGGTGCTGTACTGACCAAAATCAAGTTGGTGTGTTATTATTACGTACACTGATTTGTGATAGCACAAGGAGCACTAATGTGTAGAAAAAGAGTTGTCATGCTCATCCTCCAGGGAACACTGCAGATTAATGTCAATTTGCAACAGATTATAATATCTCCCATGATGTCTGAGTGTAACAGAGATTGTAGAATCATAGAATGATTTTGGTTTGGAAGGGACCTTGAAGATTAGCTAGTACCAACACCCTTGCTTTAGGTAGGGATACCTCCTTGTAGACCAGGTTGCTCAAAGCCTGGTTCATATAAGAATCATTACCATGTACATAAAAGACAGAATGTCTGTAAAAGTAATTTCCCTTTATCTCCAGCTGCAAGATGACAGTTGTTTGTGAAAAATTTTCAGTAAAGGAGAAAACCTGAGAATGCATTTTCTGTATTAATTTCAGACCAGACCAGATCAGTGCTTTTTCCTTTAAGAATCAAGCTACTACTATTTTTCCTCACTTACCATATCAACTGTGCTCTCCAGAATAGAAATAGACCCACAAGTATCTCCAGACAAGTGGCCCTGGTTTGATTTACCTGTTGTTATCAATTGTACGACATCTGTATGCACATGGCTGTCAGCTTTCAGAGTGGCTCTTGACAGATACAGCTAAGTGACAATCACTTCTGTGGTTGTCCAGCTGAGAAAGATTTTAAAACAGATGAGTTTGGTTCTCATTTACACTAGAAGTGTCTTGAATCTGCCCTGGCAACATCCTTGCCCTACACAAGGAGACTCCTTAGTATGACTGTAAATAAGAGATAAACATGAGGTGTTTATATTTTCTGCAGGGCAAGCCTCGAGACAGCCATCAGCCTGTGTTCATCTCTATGGTTTTGTGTGGCTCTGATCTATGCATGAAAGCTTATTAAATCGGGGCAAATACATAGGTTGCTCCAATAGTAATACTTCCTTTTTATTTCAATGGAAATTACAACAGATACAAAGAGCATAATAACACTATTTAATAGAGCAAATTCTCAGCTACAAAACGGTATTTTCCAGCATAGTCACCACCAGTAGCTGTGCACTTGTGCCAGCAATGAACGAGAGCTGGCATGCCACACTCAAAAATCTGCACTAGCAGAGTTGACCCACTGTCACTGTCGCCACTGCTGAAATGCACCGCTCACCACCTCATTGTGTGGACAACCACTGTTTTGTCTCTGTAAACATTCAGCAAGTATCAGTGACTGTCAATGGGTGCAATTTTTTTCTGCATAGAGGAATTAAATGACACACTTTTGCTACATACGCACTTCTGTGTCAGACACCATTCTGTCAGACTGTGCCTCTGCTGTCATCTGTTGCACAGCAAGAACGTGTAACAGGATATTGGTGGGAAGGTTCCACCTCTACTGCCATACAACCAACATCCCCTCTGATGTTGTGAGCAAACAATAAAATAGGACACATTACTTTTGGAGTAGCCCTTGTATGTTCTGCAGGTATGCTGTTGTATTGGTATTGTGAAGGAAATGGATCATATCTCACAAAAAATGCTGTAGGTGTTTGTGTCACAAAATGAAAGGTCCATTCCTTTTCTGACTTCTGTAAGTTGCAGTCCTAACATGTTAATTCAAGCAACATTGTTTATCCTCATCTGAAAATTTACAGCAGTTGTCAGAGGTCAGTTTCTTCACCAGAAAGCAGTCATCCATGGTCTTGACACCATAATTCACAAAATAATAAAGAAACCTAAAGCAATTGCATTTGTTTCTTTTAAGTTTTATTATTGAGGTTAATTTTCTCTCTGAAGACCTACACTTTTTCAAATGCTTGATTAGAAATATTTCCTCAAATAAAAAATAACCTCCATGGTTATTATTTTTTTAACTTTAATTTTTATGAGGGTACAGAGATCTCTTTACTAACAATTTTAAAGCGATACCAAAGCAGATAAATGAAAAGGTATAAACTAGATCTAATGTATCTCATGGGAACCCTCTCACAAAAATTCTCACTTGTATTGGTGTGCATTTTGAAGCATGTTCCAGCTAAAATCAATAGAAATCATCATCTTTCCTCCATTAAATTACTTTTGTTGCTGTTTAGGTGAACAAAGCTCTATGTTTATTTTGTGTGATAAACAACAGCAATTACACAGAAAACTTACAGTATTTTGAAATGATCTCTTTTCAGGTAAGTTTGCATAAACTGCATTCTTTCTAAAAGAAAAGGGAATCTTTCCATTTTTTTCCGTGGGTTGTTTGGCTCAGATACTCCTGGGAGAATTAGTAGAATGTCATGGAGTGATTGTGGGGGGCCATGTGAGAGGAGGTCACAATGAAATCACCCTGTTTTGAGATTTGAATCAAGCCTAGAAGTGAAATATTCTCCATTATCTTGCATATTTTGTATTCAATGTTCTTGTGCAATGTAAGCATAAAATGATTGCCCTTTCCATGTTTCAGTCCTGCAACAAGGACGTAAAATCTGCTTTCCTCTAAGGCGCTCACAATGCAAGCATTGAAATAAAACACATAGGAAGAAAATTCTTGTTCATCTGACTATAAATTTCCACACTGGAAAAAAGTGACTTTAAAAGAAATAAGAAAATGCAGTGGATGGGTGTTATTTAAGCATATAGTTTTAATGCATCTCATGCATAGCTAACTTCCATTCTTCTTTAATGTTTCATCCAAAGGACACAACGGGTAGTGCTGGGATTATTCTACAGCTACACATCACCTGCTGACAAGTTTATAACACTAATTTCTAGAGTCTGTAAGTCTCCCAAGCTCACCCTGATAAAATACAGCTTCCTCTTTCTCTGCAGGCTCTGTTTCATTCTAGTTCCAATATATACTTCCACAGTAAAGACTGAAGTCCATACAGACCTATTTTTCTAGACATCAACTATTTAAAAGTTTGGGAGAGAGCAACAACTATCTAACTTTTTGGGAGGGAGCTGTGTGCCTGGGAGAGGGACCTAAACAAATTTTAAGCCAGAACAAAATGAGGTTGTCTGGTATTTGGGGTGGGGATAAGGGGTGATTCAAGAGGGGGCTGCCCATGCAACATTATAAGGAGCTTTTCAGTCTGCTCAGGCAGCCTAACAAAAGGGAATATGGGACATTTGTAGGAGATCCTGGGCCAAGGTGTCTAGCTAGTTTAAACTGAATCAGTCCTACTAACTCTGCATTACTTTTTACAAGCTCTGGATCTTGCCCACTGACTTCTCTGACTGGCTGTCAGGGCATGTAAACATTCTGAAGAGACTGGAATGCAAAAAAAGGAGTAAAATCTGTCACATTAATTGCTGCTGCTCATACCTTTAAGTACAAGTATTTCCTCCAGGGTTACATCTAAATCTTTTAAAATAGTAAACATTCAACGGAATTATTATTCTCTGCATGAAAAGTGATTTTAGTCTACTACAAATTTGCTGTTTTATAATTCACTATTTCATAATCTTTAATGGAAAGAGAATGGAAAGGAAATTAACTTATGTCCGTCATGTTGCTTTCTTCTAAGACTCATATCTACACGAAGAGAGAAAACAGATTAGCTGTTCCAGTGCCTTTCAAATTCTTTTTCATTTATTCTCTTTCTGTCTTCCTCTTTAAAAAAGTTGTGTCCATGAATGTGAAGGACAAATGCATTAAGCTGAGTGAAGCACAATTCATAAAGATGCCTAACACAGAGAATTAGATTTTCTACTGAACTATGTCCATGATTTGTTGTCCTCATTCCTCTCCAGAGACTGGCATATTTTCACTATGAGGTCTCAGTTTGTATAAGCTAGGAGTTTGCATGTGCAGGGTCCTTGTGCTGATATCAGCTGATATTTTCAAGGAGGGGCAATAAAAACTTTGTATAGAAAATTAGATCTAAATGCACAGTTTTGCTCAGAGCTGTGACTGAAGAGATAATTTTGCATGGAAAGGTGGCTCTACATTTTATTTTCATAGCTTCAACACGATTGTCTCCTAGGATTCTCAGGATGCTGGTTTATTTAGTATAAAATACCTGGTAGACCCCAATATTGAGGGGCCATAGGACACACAACAAGAAGAGGTGGGTGCAGCTGATCAGCATAAGAGAGACCAAGAATCAATGGTGTATTACCTTATCACGGTTTATTGGATTTTGTAATTTTTTGCATAAGCACTATAAAAAGTTATCATGGGTCAGGAGTTAGGGGAGTTATTTAAAAACCCAGGGTCCTGGATTCAAACATTTGCTCTGCAGTAGATTGCTGGCTTTATCTTAGGCCGTAGATACCACCTCATATCTTGTAGACATAAAAATTCTAAAAATTGCTTAGCTTCCATTTGACAAATGAAAACAGAAATAAAAACTTCTTGCTTCCTGCATGAAGATATTGTAAAGCTAATTACATCAAAGACACAGCATGCCATTTTCATGAATGGAGATGGTAATGGAACTGTGTTAGGTTTGGTCCTTACATCTCAGGAAATATTAACTCTTCCAGGATGCATAAGCAAAAGTGTAATTAAGTTAACTAATTAACTATATCTAATGATACCTTTGTGGCAATTAAGAGAATACCATTACCCTCTAAAGCTTGACAAAAGCTACAACCTCTGTCCTTGTCTAGCTGCTCTGCTTTCATGCTGGCTGCATGACCTAATTGTTTTATTTGCTCAAATTTCCATGCAAGTCTTCTGAACCATTTTCCACTATATCGTTGTCTCTTGAGATCCCCAGTTTTGTAACAGAAAGGAGTCCTTCTTTGCTGCAGTAATTCTCCTGACAGCAACCAAAGCACATGTGCATTGAATCCTGCCTTGATCTTCCCCTCTGCAGGCAGTGGCTGAGAACTAAGCTGCTGCTCCCCATCATGCTGATGCTCCCAGTCCTCCTTTGGGATAGCCTGTCATGTTCCCATCTTTCTTATTTATCCTCCCCTTTCTCTCCTAGTGTCTGACAAAACCTTGAACCAACAAACTCTTACAGTAAATAGGAATGCTGTAAAGGTGAGAGCAATGGTAATGGTGTTCTCTAATATTAATTCCCACCTTTGGGAAATTGTAGGTTGTTCTGTTTTCCAGGAGCTCTGAAGATTAGAGACATGTCTGGAAAATGAACTTCCAGAGAGGCAGTTTGATTGAAATGAATGTGGTGGGGACTGTTATGCAGCGCTATCACATATAAGGGTATTTTCAAACCCCAAAATTAAGCCCAAAAAAGAAGACAGATCACTGCAACTGTCCAGCCAGCAAATGGCGTCAGTCTGGCACAGCAACCAATGTTTGTTACAGCAGGAATGAGTATTGCCACTGTGTGCTGGCTCACAGCATGTGACATTTAAATCTTTGTTTTCATCCAATCAGTTTTTCTGAAATTTTAAATTTTAGAAGTAAATTTCTCAGTGGTGTCTTTGTGCTAGAAGGTCTTGACAATTTTGTGAAGAAGCTTTCTAGTGCTTTTGAGCTATATTGTATCTCTCAAGAAAACAGAAGAAATAGGTTAAGGTTTAAAAGGAA
This sequence comes from Numida meleagris, assembly GCF_002078875.1. Lineage (NCBI taxonomy): Eukaryota > Metazoa > Chordata > Aves > Galliformes > Numididae > Numida > Numida meleagris. The sequence continues at coordinate 33,079,464 of NC_034411.1, read as the reverse complement.
GATAAAAAAAGGTGAAGTCAATCTGGAAGGCAACCAGCCTATCTGATGTAGCTGTCAGTGTCCCTGTTCATTGGAGGGGAGTTGGACTAGATGACCTTTAAGGGTCCCCTCCAACTCAAATGATTCTGATTATGTGATTCTATCTTAGAGAGGGACAGTGTTAGCTGTGGGAGAAGGGGTAGCCGTTGGGGGTTAAGTTGCCCTTCCTGCCACCCACTGTAGTTCAGAGCTTTCTGCATTGGCTCCAGATGCCTCATAAGAGCCACATCTTTCCCTCAGTACAAAGCCAGTCTGCTCAAAGACAGCTAATCCAGAGTCTCAAAGATGATAGGGGCATCAGTCTTTTCTAGGTTTCTCTTAGAACTGGCTTGCATCACAGGACATTTTCCAACATAAAATCTTATAGCTTCCCAGGAGAAGTCATCTCCTGAGCCACTTCTTAATGTCCTGCAGTAGAAGGAGGGAGCCAGCATCCTACGTGTTATTTCTCAGCAAGACAAAGGGATCAGAAATCAAATCAAGCAATTTTAGAGCTATGAGAGACCTTCTTCCCTTCCCAAGAAAATAGTATGAATAATGAAGAACTGAAGTCAATTTAAGCTTTTCTGTATGTGTACATATCCTTCTATCTGATGTACTTTACAAACTTTACAGAAATCTTCATCCTTGCGTTGACAGTACTCCTGTGAATCATCAAATGTATTTGCTTAACTTGGAGGAAACTGGTAGCATACCATTCATCTGGTTTGCATTTCAAGTCTAGTTTAAACCTTGTGGCAGTACTTTTCATCTCATAGTTTATTCATATGTGAATTGCAAATTTAAACAATTCATTTTGAGTTGCATACTTCAGTTCAGACTCTGTTCTGCTAATTACCTTCTCATTTTGCACCTCATGAAGCTCTGGTTGATAGTAATTCTCTTGATTCTTGTAGTAGAGTTGTAGTTGTAGTTGTTGTAGAGTGCTCTACCAGAAAAGTTTTCAAATGTGGACATGTTGCTGGCTTGAGAGAGTCTGCATTTTGCAGATAATATTTTAACTTACGATAGTTCTTGGTTTTGAGCTAAAGTGCTGGGTGAAAATGCACTTATTAAAATGCTGAGAGTCTCCTCTAAAGTAATGATAACATCATCAAATTTCAGAACCATTGGGGCAGCTAAAGCTAGAGAATTGATTGACTCTCTTGCAAAGTGGTTCTAATTCAACTAATTAGATGTTGAATGGGTGTTAAAGTTCAGGTTGAGTGATTCATTGCTTTTTCAGCAATTGTACTTTTCTCACGTAGAGTTTCTGAAAGTTAAAAAATACCATAGTCATAGGCATAAACATGAAATAGCTTTGTGCTGGAATACCTATTTTTAAAATACTGACCCTACCTTTTCATGAGGAATATAAAGCCTGATTATGCCTATTCCACAGAAAAATACTATGAAATAGGCAAATTTACACCATTTCCATAATGCATTTCCAAGATACTTGGTAGGAGCTATAAGTTACATGCTGAAAATGAAGCCTTCAAAATGTGTGGTCCTGAGGATCTGCTAGCAAGCTTAATCACAGCCACAAAAATCTTGGCGCATGTGTCCCCATGTATGCCCCCAACTCTGTCTCTCTCACCAAATTCAAGACCTTCAGTATTTCAGTTATTCACTATGAGAGCTCCCCACTAAGCTCTCTTTCCTGTAGGGAAGAGGCCATAGCATAAAGCAGTACGATGGTACCTGTCTCTTAACATTCTGTAGTGGTTCAGAGCAGGCAGAGCTCAGCCCTTGGAGCCTCTAGATCCACAGGGATTGCTTTGGAGGAAATCCTTTCTCAAGCAGGTCCCTCTCACCGTTTCTTGTCCTCGCACCAGCCTGCAGTTTTGCTAGCACAGAAAAATGGAGGGCTATGGAAAAAACAGGCTCAGGGTACTGATCCAGCTGGAAATGAAGCCATTGCCTCTCGCCAGATTATTTTTCATTTGGGCCCATTCAGGTAATTGTGTGGCCACATGAACTGCTGTGCTGGCATTGTGGAAGATGTGGTGTGGGGGTCCCCAGGCTCCTGCAGCTGGCATGGACATGCCTGCTACAGGCTGCCGCTGCTCCAGACACCTAATGAGGCAGAACTCCATCAGCCCCCTGATTTTAATGGTTACCAAATTACACCAGGTACCATAAGTAAAATGAACTATGGAAATAGTCTGAGTGAGAAATAGAACTACTAAAACACTCAGCAGAGCTTGAACTCCAGAAATGTGGTTTAATCAGAGCTTCATATTGTATCTACAAGAAGCAGCTGCCAGTGGAGTGGAAACAAGTCAGAGCCATCCTTATTCCTGACAATGGCCAGCTCTAACAGGCATCATGGTTTTCAATTAGCTCTGGAAGAGCAGCTGAACTGCAAATGTGTAACACTGTGATCGGAGAAACACAGCAGTGCCTGCAGAATCCATACGTACTTAGAATATGTTTTTAAGCAAAGCATAAAATACATGAAATCCTGTAGGAGTTTAATTCTGCTGTCTTCAGTACCTGGTTATTATGGGGAGGAACAGCAATGATGCCTGCACCTAATATCTAAGGGGGAAAAACCACACACACAGTGCCTTGCAGTCCACATCTATGGGACAAAGGGATCTTTTTCTCCAGACAGACACAGAGGAAGGGCAGGCAGTGCCCTAATCCTGCAGGTGCGACAGGGAGACCAAAATGCCAGATTGAGACCTTTGTCCATGGAGGTCAGTGCTGGAGTCTGTGGGAAGTGGTGTGGGCAGCAGTTCGTGCCCACATACTGAGAGCATCTGTGAAGAGAGACACGAGCAAGGTGATGGCAAAGCTCACCAGCACAACATGCATAGTAGGCAGTAGAGGACAGCAGCAGCGCTCTTAGTTCAGAGGAGTTCATCTCCAGAGAAGAAGTTGCAGCAGCTGGCCTGATTATTGACTTGAAAAGCACTGAGCACTGACTATTTTAAGCTGGACAAAGGTGCATTAGCCAATCACCTGCTGGGAACTGCAAAAGTCGTACTAAGAGAAAAAGAGTAGCACTTGAGAGTAAAAGGGTGAAGCTGAAAGTGGTGGCAGGAAACTTGTTGCCTGTCAATGGGTGTTCGAACTGTGTGAGTAAAGAATACAGAAAAGTTTATAATGAGATCAATCTAAAATGTGCCAGCCCTGGCTTTTCTATTGACTGTCTGACTAGAAAAGCAGGGGACCAAAACAGCTAAGGACATGCATGGAGTCTAGGAAAAAGGAACTTCTGCTGAGTCCAAACTTGAGCTGAGACAACACAGAGACCCTAGTGACCCCTTGGGTATATTTCAAAGGCATTAGTGGAGGGATGTCAGTTCCACAGGCTGAGGATGTGGGTCCTATGACCACGTGGACATTTGATGAAGGTCAGGGGAAAGCAGAAGGAAGCAGATGATAGAGAATGGCAATTTGTAGAAACAAAAAGCAGTTAGTCATTGGAGCAATTATAAATACTTTTTTTTTTTTTCTCAGAAGAGAAAGTTTTAGAACACCACCAATGCGGTATTTTAAGGCACTGACTTAATGCCAAACAAAATGCACTGGAACACGACATATGTACCTTCACTTTGATGGGCTGCAGCAGAGCATACAGTAGTTCCATTTTGACTGACTGACTCAGTTGTAAGGAACTCTTTCTTGCACAAAAACCCTCACAGTATCAGAAAGTTTTCCTGCTAATGAAATCAGAAAGTTTTCCTGCTAAAATCCACCATACTGCCTGTTTGCTTTCTCCAACCTATAGCCATGTTTACCTGTCCCTGATGCTTTGAAGCTCAAATCAGAACTGAAAGTCAATTTTCCTTGATCTGTCATCATTCATGAATGTAAGTGATGAGCAAAAGAAATGATAAGCACACGAGTGCAACATATCCTTTTCAAAACAGAGCTGCTGAACTTTTGTTCTTTGGTTCTTACTCTTGTAGTGTCTATACATATTACATGCAGAGTGGGTCCCTCCGTCATCTGTTCGCTGGAACTTAAGCTGTGTTTCCCTTTGACAGTAAAATTAATTTAATCTCTTATAAGAAATGTCAGGAGTCACAAACATTAATATTCGGGTTAGGATTTGACACTACAGGAAAGGGGACTAGATGATGGGAGGGATAAGCATATAGGTTGTAAAGAAATAGAGAAAAAAATAGACATGCTACAGGCTACTTTCAGAAAATGAAGGATGCTTTCCCTTGGCAAAAGAAATCAGTCATTTACTCCAGACTCAAAGCTGACCATTTTTCCTCACAAATTTGATGTCTTCATTACTGTTATTTCAGAAAATGCTCAATGTTAGCAGAAATAAATAATTATATGGTGTCTAAAGAAGGAGGTGAATTCCACTGTGTTTTTACATTTTCTGCCTGTGTTGTTGTCTGTATTTCTAATCTGCCACACACCTATTGCGGCATTGTGCCATGACAGATCAAGAAATATGAAGAAAACAGGCCCACAGCTGCAATTTAAAACACCAGTGTGAGTCTGGGAGCACATTGGTTCATTGCCACTGTTCAGACTGCAGGTCTCAGGCTCACTGAAAAATGAAGCGGGCTTGAAAATATACTTTCTACAATGATCTCTTCAGGGTTGTCTCTGTTATGATCCACTAAAGGTGGGGTAGCTGAGGTTTTTAATGCAACATTAAAAGCTAGGCAAGCTCTGTCAGTCACATTTTCCCATCTTCTTCTCTCCCTGCCTCCTAAATAATATGTTTCTTTCCTTTGTCCATGGATGGGGAATCTGGGCAGAATAACAACCATTATTCCAGCAAGCCTGAACATGGCTAGTGTAAAAACGTTAGAGCTGATAACGTAAAAAAAAATATTTCAGAGGAGCAGGAAAACAAAAGCTAATTTTGTAGTAAACAAGGCTTGGTTTTTTTTTTTTGGAGAGTGTGGGTTGGTAGGCTTTCAAGTTGCTATTTTGCCTGTCTGAAGTTCTCAGTTCCTCTTCAGTGCCACTTTGGTGGCTTTGCCCCAGGAATGACCATGAGGAAGGAAGTGTGTCTCCAAGGAGATGCCCCATCAAAGATAATCAACCCTGCAGAAGCAAGCTGTCACTTCCATAGCATCTGAAGCCAACCCTCCTCTTGTGCCTTGGTGGAGCTGGGCCACCATACTGCCCCACTTGGCTCCCTTGATATCTCTCAGATAAATAAACAAAGATGCTGCATGGAGAAGGAGCATCATTTTACCCTTTTCAGCTGGCAGTCACAGACCTCGCAGTCCTGAGTGGAGGTAACAAAAAGGGTACCCTGACTTTCTTTTTCACAGCTGAACAAAAGTGTACTTTCATACACCATATTAGAATTGAGCACATTTCTCACAGCCTATTCTGGTTTTCTGAGATATTGCCCCCCATCTTTCTGCAAGATTCAAGTGAACTCCAAAGATAAACATGATTTTTGGTCAAGTGTTTCAGTTACAAGTTAGTTTGGAAAGGTACGGTACATTTGTTACTAATAACAGTGCAAAATCTGAGAGGCACAAAACCAAGAATCAAGAAAATACGGTTTTAAATCTTGATGTTAACTATAGGCATAAAAAACAACAACACAGAATGGACCAGAAATTACTGATTTAGCCATAAAATAGAATTGTGTATGTAAAATTATTTATGCGTTTTAATTATTTCAGTGTAAAATTGTGGGGACACGTTTTGTAGCTATTAGGCTCTATTGGAAAATTGGATAATGCATAAAAGAACAAGATAAAAGATAATAAATGCTGCAGCGTACAGGAATTGAGAGAAGCTGTAATACTCCGGTAGCAGTAGAAAAGATTATAATATAGATGAACAGACTATTTAGTAATGATACATTACCTGATGCATTACTATTCAGTAACAATACAAGCTAGCAGAAAGAATATCACTGCCAATAACCTTTCCAAAAAGCCCCTGATGATTTTTCATTCAGACATAAAGAGAAAACTCTATTTCTGGTGTAATTCTATGAAAAATCTCTATCATGCCTAATCTATAAATGTTCTGATGACATAACGCAAGCGTTTTGACACATATCCTATCATGATGGAATAGTTAAACTTCTCTGATGGCCCTAAGCACAAGTACCTACAAACTTTGTTTTATTGGAGATTCTCTTATGAAGACTGAAAATAACCCGTCCTTGATTTGAACTGTCAGATCATCTTGGAAACGAAAAAAACAGAAAATTAAATCTTAAAAATGTAAATTAAAAATGAAGACAAATTACATTAAACACTGACGGAACCGTAAAATCTGTAGCATTCATGAACTGATGATATTCTTGTGCTTATGCTAATGAATATAATGGATATAAGTCACTACAGATTTGTCACTCTTGATATATGTATTTATATTTACTATACTTTTCTGTACATTCAGTTGAATGCACAGAGCAAATAACAAGAATATAAATATATAGCAGGATAGTTAAACAATTGTTAACAGAAAGGCACTGCAAATGCAGACAATCACTTTTTGTATTAAAGCCTGTTGTTTTTTTTTAAAGTTATGTACAATGTGTCTGTCAGAGAAATGACTTTGGGAATCAAAACCCAGATGACTAGCAGAGTTACTAATTAGCAGAAAGTTAGCAAAATAAAGTACTTTCTAATTGGCTGCTTGGTACAAGCTTCCATGTTAAAAATCTGGCTTTTCAGCTCAAGGGTACTTTTGCTCTTCAGCAAGTGAAACAGGAGTGAGAGGAGATCAAAGAGGATGAGAACAAAGTGTGAAAGAAAAATATCAGGTGATTAGCATATCCAAAAGGGAATTTACCAAATTACTTCCTGCTTGCTGAAGTGTTACCCCGAAGTACTTTCAGTTTTTCTTCTAAATATTAAACAGGAGAAATGGATTGTCTAATTTTAATTTTTACATCACACCACATTAACCCAGGCAGATGTAGTAAAATGCTATGATTTGGGTAAGTGGGATTTTCAGATCATAAATATCCAGAAGACAATGTGTGGCAGCAACTCCCAGAAGGTTTTGGTGGTGCCTTTGGTTATGAGCTTAGCCCTATTCTAAAACAGTTATTAGAAGAAAGTAATGCAGCTGTAGATGGGACCAGTGATGGATAACTGCACTGGTTTGATGGAAATAGCCAGTAAAACCTCTGGTAGAATTGCAAAATTATTCAAAAATTAAGCAGAGCAATTCTGTAAGGAATAAGTGTTGCTGGGAGAGCAAAACAGGAGGCAAAAACAGGAGCCTCAAAATAGCAAACTAGAACAAATTCAACCACAAAGTATTTTTTTTTCCTACAGATTTGTATGCAACTTAGCAACTTATTTCCTTGCCTTTGACCTTGGAATCTCCAGAGATTTTCACAACAACTTTTAATTGTACACAATTGGGTTGACAAGACAGAATTTGATCTGACTGCTCTACGCAAGAAGCCAGATTTTCATTTGCATGAAGGCTATTCCACATCACAAAAGATTAAAAAAATATATGAGAAGGCCTTTAAGAAAGTGACTACGCTTCTAACTCATCACATTGATAGAGACCCTCAAGCACAGTACCCTGGAAGCTTATTATTACTGATAGAATTTGGAGTAGAGAACATGAATGTGGCCTGAGAATTGATCTTTATACTAACAGAATGTTTGATGTGAGCGTAAACAATACCTACAACTGTTTTTTCATACTTCCTCTGCATGAATTTGCAGACAAGTAGTTCTCTAGGTACCTATTTTAGTTTTATAACATCCTTGTCACCTCACAACACCGGGAAGTTTTCAATCTGTCAGGCAATCAAAGTGCTGTACATTCTTTCCTTAAGCAAATTATATTTGTGGAAAGGTCAGAATAGAACTAATTGAACTTTAAAAGAATAACTGGATTAAAAGACTTAATGATTTGAGTATTTTTGGAATTTATCCAAACAGAGAAAATTATCTTTATTTAACATGCATTAAGTAGCAGTGCTGTGCTATGGCTGAAACTGACACCTCAACTCTGTTCAAAAATACCTTCCTACACTTTTTGGTGAGAAAAGGAAAGGGTTTGGGTAATGCATGGGATTGATAAAATGTCAGTGGGAATTCAGGGGAGAAGAGCTCTGTCCTAAATTCTGACATACAGGAGACCTTGCAAGGTACATTTAAAGCACGGTCTTTGAAATCTACCTTTTTTTTTTTTTTACCAAGTTCTTTGTTTCTAGTTTTGTACTGGATTTCAGGTATCCTTGATCAACTTTGAAAAAATTACATGTTGTTTGAGCACTTCTGTCTGTTACCCAATTTAAATAGGAACCTACAAACATAGCAAAAGAGGTTCTAGAAAAATGTTTACTCTCTTTTTTTTTCCTCATTTTTTTTCTTTGTGAATAATCATTAAAATATGGAGGAAGATAGTAACATAAATGTGCTCATATTTTTATGCCTTTTTCTTGTTGTTAACTAAGAAACAGAGCTTACTTCTTTTGAACACCTATCTCCCATCACCAGTTTTGCCTTCATAGGTAAAGCTCACATCATTTCAAAGGAATCAGTTAGCTATTTATTTCTTAAACACAGTGAAGAGCTCATTCAGAGAGGACCATCTTCTGTTCCTTCTGTTGTTTGTAAGCAGCAAAAAGCCAGGGTCCCTGGGCCAGAGACAACCCCATGAGAGGAAAGGCTTACAGTGTGGAGGGGTCAAAATGAATGGATACTTTCTATTAATTAGGACACAGGCCAGAAGCAGAAGTGAGTTTTCTGCCTCTTCCAAGTGCAGAAGCTCATTGCAGGGTGGAGTTGCTGCGTAGGCAGCACTGGGACTGAATGAATATTATGAATTCACTGGACAGCAGCAGTGATGAAAGGAGCACCAAAGAAGAAAAATAAAATCTGCCAAGCCCAAAACTTGGACAAAACAAAACTTCTTCAAATAGGATTTGAGTCATGCTGAGTGACATGAAGGGGGAGATACATCAAACAAGCTGGTATCCTTAAATCCAGATTCTGCCCTGGCTGCTTGTTGTCAGAACAGCTGGTGCCTGCATGCCAAAGGGGATGTTTTCTCAGCAGGAGCTGCTTAAATGTAAAAGAACTAAGCTTTCTCTACAGTTTTAAACTCATTAGTCGGTTATCAAGGATCTAGAATATTTGGGGTCTCTATCAGTGAAGGTAAATGGATCATTTCCCACTGTTCAGGAAAGACATCAGTAAGTACCTCAGGGCCAGATCCAGAAAAGTTAGCAGAGCTACTATGTGGATTCCTGCCCTACTGGGATCTGCTGATTTATGTCCACCCCTCCTATTCCTAAATGCTCAGCCCCTAGTTTGCCACTTCTCAGACCTGCCTTTCGCCCCCACATCACACTTCCTTGCTGCAATGCCTGGCTGCTGTATGTACATTGACAGCGCTGTGCCACAGCCTCTCTTCAGTCCCGGGGAGCCATGTCCACCTGACCAGTGACTAGCTGTACCTATGGTATGCAGCACCTGGGTCATGGGGAAAGACAGGCCATGGCAACACAGTGGGCTGGGAATAACTGTAGGTCGCTGCTGCTCACCTGAGACAGAGCTGTGAGGAGGCCTCAAGGGAGAAAAGAGTCTGTCATTTCATAGTAAGTGGCATTTCACAACTGCTTTCTGTCTGACGTCTATCTTCTGTTCTCAGTACTTTCAAAATAAGCAGTATTGTCTTATTGTCAGAACAGACTGTTAATCTGGTTTAGGAAGGTTTGTCAAGTTTAGGAATCCTTCCCATATGTTTTAGCTTTGTGGAAATGCCATACTGTGTGATTAGCATGTATGCTTTGCCAGAAGGACGACCCACGATAGAGCAGGTATGCGCACACTTCTCACACCTAACCATAATTCCTATACCAACTCTTCATGTAAATGGCACACAAATATCACTTCATATTTGACAGTAACATTTCCCAAGTAGTATTGGAACAGATGCTAATAAGTGGATCTGGAGGCTATTTTGTGAACAGACCAAAAAAATCCTCTGAACTGGCTTACCCAGCTAGTGAGTGATGATGGTGAGGGGCTCTCTGTAGGCCACATGTCATGATTTTTTATTTCCACGTACCTTCAACTGGGGCATGTTCAGAATGGAACTTGTAGGACCTGACAGTATGTACCATCAAGGAATTTGAACATCACTGTCAGCGATGCTGTTGTAAGGCTCTTTCAAAACAGCCACTGTGAACCCTGTTATCTTCTCTCTCATTGTATCTCAGTAACAATATATCCAAAACACAAACAAGAAGTTCAATCCTTGTTACAGTAGCCACTCAAAATTTCAAAGTATATACTAATCACCTCCTAAGCCAAAGTCCTAAAGACAACTGCAGGCTCTGCTCCTAGCCTTTTTTACAGCATGTTGTGTTAGTTGATAACTGCCTCCCTAAAATTGTTTAAATTAATCCCAGATGGTCTGGACTCTTGTCAAAGCTCCTGTTATCAGGAACTGCCAGTTTTGCAGACCCAGGCTCTTCATGGATCAAAAGGAAGGAATGGAAATGCTACTGCTTTTTTCAGGTAAAGTAAACCCTTAGGAGACTGAGGTATGAAATGGGAGGAATAATTTTTCTCTGCTCTGGGGAAGAAATCTTCATAAGAACTGTGCATTGGATAAGTAACTATTTTCTCAATTTTCTGATTGTTACATAAAAATATGTTGAATTTTACTGCACAAGCTCTTCTTCTTGGAACAATGGAAAGCAAGAGGAAAGAAAGAATAAAGAAAATTGTAGTATAAAGCAAAACATTGCATTTACTGATTAACTTTCGGAAGAAGCAAATAATTTTCCTACTGTCCTGCTATGATCACATCATATATCTGCTCACAACGCCCTTGTTCATCACAACATAGCACTTGGTATCACTTTTAATATGTACTTTGTCCAGTGTCTGTCCTCCTTACCTCTCACATCATTTGCTGGACTGACTGTTGTCTAGCACACAGTATGACACCAACATCTTCCAGCATTTCTAAAATCTTCCCGCAAAATCCAGCACCTTCCTCTCATGCTGCCCACCACCTGGGAGGATCTCCCTCTCTATCTTACCAGTTTTTCCACTGACACCACACATCACTATATGGTGGTATGGCAAAGCTACTTGGCTTATGTGATCATTTCTTTGCTCCATTTTTTTTACAGGGCCTGGCCAAGGTAAAATCCCAGTTCATGGCTCAGAACCACTCAAAGATGAAAAAATAAACACCCTAAATAAAGAAGGCTGAAGTTCATATCCACAGGAATAAAATGCTGAAGAGATTATTAACACAGAAGAGGAAAGGTCATTGATTCTTTGAGTACTGGTAGTAATACCTAAGAAAAATTGCTAGGTGCAGAGAGAGATTGTCTGCAGAACTGAAGGAACAGTAATGCCATAGTCTGAAAAATGGGGAGTACATGCAGCAAACATAACCCTTCTGATTCACTGCCAAGTAATTAAATGTATGTGTAGCCTGTCTTAAAAACTTTTCCTATCTTCAATGCATTTAAAGTGAATTAACACATCTAAATGATTATACTTTTGTTCATCTTTATTATCTCAGGGATTTCACTGCAGTCTTGGAAATATTGCCCCTTTAACCTGTCACTCATTTTCTTAACTGTTTCCTTGGGCTAAATAAATGATGGCAAAGTACTCTTGCTTCTAAACAATGAGCATGATGAAAGCCACCTGGATGGATCTGTACTGGACAAGGTCTCCTCATCTACACATGGCCCAATGGCCCTGAGCTATACTTTGCATCTAGCTTGGAAGCTGGCCCTGGTGACATCCACAGTTTCTTTCGCTCAAATTGCTCTGTGATATCATGGCCTGCAGAAGAAATCCATAGCAGAAGCTCATGATATTTGGAGGACCTTCATTTTGCCACTAGTATTATGGGCTTCATACAGAGTTAGTAACATTGGGGTTTCACTGATATAAATGGCAGTGTTTTTGAAGTAATACCAGGCATGTAGACAGAAATGAAAATACGTCTATTCCTTCCAATTAGACACAATCCAGTGGGATTAATTTCAGCAAAAGCTCAAATGTCCTTTTAGTAACTGTCCTTCACCACAAGAAAAAGATATGGAGAAAGAGAAATGCAAGAGGACTCAGACAATTATCTTTTCAGATTTCAATTAAAAAAATACTTGCCTGTGTTTAACATAGAAGAATCAGGATGTCAGTGTTCTTACAAGCTTGTGCAGAGACTTACTGCACCAAAATAAAATCTTCCGTCAGTCTTTTGTGGACATACTACACTTGTTTTATTTCCAATATCTCTATGTGCCTATGTATCTATGCAAATGTATGTATACACATAGAGAGAGAAAGAGAATGGATATATAGGGAGAGTGAACATACATATAAAATCCAACATGCATCAACAGTTACTTCACAATAATTCCAGTTCCTTTTAAGTGATTCTGTCAAGCACTTGCAAACAGCAAGTAATTGCAGACACATCAGACAGGAAGATGCTCCATATAATCATAACTGAGTGTTCTGAAATATTACAACCTGGGCAGCAGTGTTCATAATTTAGGTCGGAAATTTCCAAAAACCTCAAAGTGTATACTGAACACACACAAAAAAAACAGACCAAATGATTTATATGCATTTTATAAATTCCACATAACTCCTTTCCAGAATCATTGATTCTAAGCATGTTTTTAGGTTTATTAATTTAACAGAACACTTTATTTTTACAAGGAGGGAGTAATCATTTGTAAGCTTTACAGACCATTGTAGACTGATGTAGCTCTTCTAATCTGCCCATTTTCTGCTGAGGAGATAGTGTAATTAGTTTGTCCCTCTCAACTGTTTTTACAAAACCTCACAGGATATATGGGCTACTTTCTTCCCTGCTGCTACAGAAAAAGTATTATCTTAAAATATCTCCAGCTGAGATATTATGCTACAAATCCTTTTCAGAAACTGAATTTCACAAGCATTCCCAGAGAGCTGCAGATAAAGAGAATCATATTTGTAGGCATTAGTGAGAAGGAAATGAAACAGCAGATACACTCTGTGGTCGGAACTCAAGTAAAATATAGTCATCAATACGTGTCCCCCTGGAAAAAAATAGATTGAATGTGGGTTTTCTGGAAATGAGTATAGGAAAAGAATTAACAGGTATAACATAGTACTGTCTTCATGTAGAAAGCAAAAAAAAAAAAAAAATCCTCAGCTGAAGGTGAATTACTCAGCAGCAACTTAAGCTTTGTTTTGTGGGTTTATGGAGGGATAGATAAGGGACAGACAAAATGCTAGCTATGTTAAGATGTAAAAGCACTGTGGGAAATGATATAAAAAAAAAAAAACCAAAAATGCACCAAGTAAAAGTTCCTTTCCTGAAATTTGTGATAGCATTGTGGAAGGGTATCTTTGAAAAAAAAAAACAACGAACTGGATTCATGGAATTCTTATTTCCATTGAAATAATACTGCAGATAAGGCACACAGTTCAAGTTTACCACTGTGGACAACAGAACATGATCTTTTGGAGGGCTAGAGACTCTATGGATTTCAGACAATTTAGAAAGAAAGGAACGCCTAAAATCTAAGAACAGTTTTCATGATGATACAAACTTTGAAATTAGAGTAACACTGGAAAGAATTACTGCATTTAAATAAGGAATACAAAATACACTCTATTGGTATCTCTAACCCTTTTATTTATGCCTTGCACATGTTCCTGAAAAGAAAATATTTTCTTGAGAACTTTCTTGTGAAAAGATAGCAGTGTGAACACTCTGGAAAGTATGCTTTTTTTGCATGCGATTCCTTCTAAGAATGTTCACACAACTGCCTTCAAAGCTCTTCGTGAGCCTGGGCCCAGTTCAGCCAGAGATGGAAGTTACAGGATAGTAGCAATGGACAGCACAACATGAAGAACAGAGCAGTCTGAAAGGACAAACACTGCAGGCACCAAGCAGAGCGAAGTGTTTGCGTCTTTCAGCTTGAAACAGATTTCTAAGTGATCTTCATTCAATCACTCTAAATAACTAACTGTGTCTAAGAAGTGCATCCTAGGTATAATAACTCCTTGCTCATCCAGAAATGGTGAGAGGGTCCCTCACTTTGGATATGGCCACTCTGCACTGGTCTAAGGGCACGTGCAGTCTTATAGCTGAGCAGCAGGGAGATCGTACATCACATTATTCAATCTAACAAACTAAATGGCCTGAAATCATGCTGGATGAGCAAGGGACACATTTAAGAAGTACAGATCTACAGCAATGTCCTTCATTGATAAACCTAAGGAGGCAACCTATGCACACATAGGAGGTACTGACAGGTCTGCAGGGGCAAAAATAAAGCTGTAAAAAAGGGAAGAACACAAGTGAATAGAACCTACAGAAGGGCACACCTTTGTGGCCCAAAGCCCATGACTCCAGCCTTCTGCCACTGGAGCCCTGGCAGCAGCATGGGGAAGTGCCTCAGCTTCCAGCCAGGGGTCAAGGCTTTCTCTCAAGAAAGTATTCAAAAAATGTGTGTTGGCAGGTATCCCAGTGTGCCCAATGTCTGTATGTATATATATAAACATGAATACATACATATATATACATATATCTATGTATATATATAAACATGAATACATACATATATATATAACTATGTATATATATAAACACAAATACATATGTAAATATTTTATATCCTCAGTAGTTAATTTACTTCCTAATAAGGAAAAAATACACAGAGATACTATCAAAGGTTCAGTCATTTCATCATGTAGCTGCTCAATTTAGGGTACCACTATCAGGTACATATTGCCTAGAATTTAAATGGCATCTTTCAATTTCTTAAACAAAAAGGAAATATTGAAATCACTAAGCAGAAGAGCATGCTTTTCATAAAAGCACGTGGTTCTACTTTGCTACGGTAGGAGCTCACAGGAAGAGAAGTCTTTCTAGAATGGTACTTACTGTGCGCTAAGATTTCTAGCCTGGGGGTCATTATTATTTTTTGAATTATTATTATTATTTTAATGTAGAGCTGCTAAAAAATGACTAAAACCAAACAGGAATTTAAAGGGTTTCACCATCTTTTTGATCTGCCCTGATATGATTCTGAATAATGTGACAAGCATTATTCCATTTCCTGCAATGGTACTGAGACTCAGATCTGGATTATGTCCTCCGCTAAACTCATCTTTTGCACCAAGAGGTTCACAGACATCCCTTTTGCTCTGTACACACTATTGAGGACTGACTCAGAAATACCTTTATTAAATACACCAATGAAACGACTGACGGGAAGTTAAGGAGAGTCAAGGATCAAAGACTCAGCAGCTGGCTGGAAGATCTTGATAAGCATGGCTACAAAAGTCTGTGGAGGCACTTCCACAGGATGCCAAGAAATTCGGGACATATTTATGCACCAGTCCAGTCCTTTTGGATATCTGACATACAGAAGGTCTAGAGTTCTGCTTACTTAGCTTTAGATCAATAACAGTGCATCCAACTGAAGGTGTGCATGAGCATGGGTATGTGAGTGAAGGAGATCATTTACATCTGTGAATCTTTGCCAAAATCAAAGGAGATGTTGATTTGCCCCAGTTAAAATCTTTTCTATGTTCTCTACTAATATACCCTTTCAGAAACATTTTCCAAAATTTATATTGTCTTGCTTGCATGGTCAATAATTTGACCAAGTTCAATACTGGCAATATTGTAAAACAAACATTTGAGTTAGTTTTCACTGTCTATCTTGCTGCTGTACACTTCATGAGAGATTAAACTTAGGTTTCTTGTGCATGGGAATGACAAATTGGGAGTGGCATCATCAGGAAGAGATATTTTACCTATGCTTATATGCTAAGGAAATTTAAATCCAAAAATGCTTCATCAACTCAGTTGAAAATCTGCCAGTATAGAAGGGAGGGATTTTTCCTCCTTTTATGTGGAAAGAGAAATGGATACAAAGAATGTAATAGCCAAAGGAGAAAGAAAAATATAAGAAAAAGCATTTTAATAGTGGAATAATATCTAATCTAAGCCTACTGACAAAACTACAAGTCTTCTCCACAGTTCTAAATGACAAAAATTGGGTTTTGTGAATCTTGAAGATTCACAGAAATGCCAAAGACCTGTAGACTAAATTCAGTAAGCAGATATTTTCTAACAATTTTAAGCTGAAAGAGTTTTTTAGAAAACTCATTTTCTTTCATTTGGTAACAGAGATAATCAAACAGAACATGAAATCTTGCAGTTGTGTAAGACTGCATAAGGAATTAAGCCATTATTTCTCATTATAAATAATTTAACAGGCAGCATCAACAGACTCATGTAGGCTCATGGTAGATGACACAGCTGTGACTCATGGTGAATGCCTCTTTGAGAACCAAGTTCTAGCAGGAGTTGCAAAGAGATGTGCAATGGGTACCTGTGCAGCTGACTGGTGCTAGAGGCTGCAACAACTTGGTACAGGTTTTGGCAGAGAAAAGGGTGTGGAGAAGACAGATAAAAATAAAGTCACTGCTTGTTCTCCAGCTTCAGTGAAGTTTTCCTGTTTTCCTCTCTTACTGTCATTGTACATTAAAAAGTCTCCGCATTTCTTCTTGATGTGATAATTAACAGAAACACCCAGATCTGATCAAGCACTCATCATGGTGGTGCTCCCACAGGCAATACTTCAGGAGGCAGTCAGTTCTGTTTAACATCTTTGTAAATGGTATGGAGCATTCTCAGGCAGCTCAGACTGGTGTCACCGTTTTCATTACCCATCAGTGTTTGGTCCCTTGGCCAATTTGCAATCAATTTGCTAGCACTTGTGGTCAACACACACAATGCTTTCTTCTACACGGTTGATGTAAGGCTCAGGGATGTAAGAAAGCAAAGATGGTGATGCTTAAATCAAAGCAGGAAAAAAGAGATGACATTATAAACAAGAAAGCTGCCATCACCAGCTGAGCAGGGCAATAGATGTTCAGTCTAACATACCTTACAAAGTGTGACAAGGATTTAGCTGAAGTGTATTATCAAGGGCAAAGCAGGCAGTCTAGGTAGACCTTGCTTTTGGAAATGTGTTTGCAACACACAAGGAACAAATATTCTGATAAAGTAAAAAGTACCTTATCTTCATGTGTAGGAGGTCCCCGTTTTAGTTTTTCTTGCACATTTGCATCCAAAACAAGTTTAATAATTTGTTGTTATATATTTCATGAAATACTGTAGCAATTACTTTGCCAAAATTAATCTAAACTTTGCGTGGGCATCCTTGTCCTCTGCGTTACCTTTCTATCCAGAAAAGCAATGAAATTAGTTTACTGTGATTTCTTTTTTAAAAATAGAGTTATTTTTATGCTGACTTACATCCAATCAATTACATTTTTTATTGAGGCTGTAGATGTTGCAGCTTAACTGAGGACATAGCCGATGTGATTTGTAGTCAGAATTTCATCACTCACGATGCTCATAGCTTTCTTCCTCTTCATACCTTTTCACATTATTTCATTAGTGATTGTAATCAAATTGAACCAGATGGTAACTGTCAAGTTCATATTTGTTACACACTTTGGATGACAAAGCCCCAAGTAAACTAACTGTAATATTTATTGAGAAATTAATTTATGCAATAAAGCCTGTACTAAAGGCTAGATTATTGCCTATTATTAAAAGTATTTACTGAATAGAAGCGGAGCAATCTTTGGAACATGCTCAAAAGCTCAAGTTCTAACTAAATTTTGTAAAGAAGCCTCACTGTGCTTTTCAGTAATAGTAAGACGCTTCAAAGATAAAGGTGTCCTGAATGAACTCTTGTGGGGGATGCATTTAACCCCATGAAAGCCAATGAACAGCCTTTCTGGAAACTACTGTGGGCTAGGAAGAATTTATTATTTCAAAAACAAGAATGCAATTCACAATGTAGCCAACATTGATTTAAATGGGGTTAGAGGTCCACTTTAAATCATGATCAAGCTGGGAAAACCAGAAAATCTTGATATTTTTACTTCTCTTTGCACTTTTCCATCTTTGCTGAAGTTTTTCCTTTCTTTCATCTCTCTGTAGTCATCAAGAGGCAAAGATGTTACAAAAAATTTCAAGGATCATATTTTTATTCAGATTTCAGAAATGTCTATTTTAGAAGTTTGTAAATATGTTTTCTTTTTGTGAAAGATATGTATTATTCTTTTCAAAGGCAAAATGGAAAGGGTATGGAAAAAAGAAAAAAGGAAAAAGTGAAAAATGAAAGTGAAGCTAGAATATCGGCAGATGTTTTAGGTAACACGTATTATGATTGCAAAAATAATGTTTTGAATGCACAGTAAGAACCCTTCCAGTGAATATTAATGAGCAGGAAATGTACCATTTCCATTCAGAGTGTTGTATTTGATTTGAAGATTCCTTGTTCTCACAGAAATTGCCAAATTTTCAGCCGCAAGTTTAGGTGAGAAAAATTAAAAAAAATCAGAACAATCTAATATTGACTACATTGATATGTAATTTTACAATGGATAAGTTTTCTGCTGATAATCATGGAATTAAGTTGGAAAAGACCCTGAAGATCATCAAGTCCATCCACCTAAACTATTAAGTCCATCACTAAATGATGTCCTGAGCATCACCACCATGTCTCTTAAATACCTCCAGCAACCATGACTCTGCCACTCCCCTGGGCGGCCTGTTCCAATGCCTAAAAACCCTTTCTGTGAAGAAATTCTTCCTGATAATCAACCTAAACCAACTCTGGCAAAACTTGAGGCTGTTTCCTTTGTGTACTATCACTTATACATAGGTTCATGAGATATTTTATAAGCTACATATGCTGAATGCAGATATTTTCATTTTTTCTGAAGGATGATCATTTTTTTTGACAAAACTGATTTTTATATTTGTGAAAAGTGCATTTTTTCCACCGGAAACCATCTTAATGGAAAGTTTTCAAATGACACTGATTGTTTTGTTCCTGCCAATAAGTTCAACATAAAGTATTACTATTACAAAGTTTCCTGCTATGCCTATTAGCTGTAACATATTCATACAGAGTTTGACATTTGTTTAATTTTCATTCTTCTCAACGTCAATTAAACAAAAAGCTGAAGAAGCCTGCAAAAAAAAAAAGCACCAAAACAATACATTGAGAGTCACAACTTGATCTTTCCTACTGACATCATACAAATTAGCCTGTTCTTATTTAGCGCAAAAGGTCTCGAATAGTATAAACTCACTGCAACTCAAGTATTTCATATATATTTACTTTCCACCATCAACTTGCATTTCTCTTTCTCATAGTAGTTTTGAATTTGCTTTAAAGAATAATGTACCAATGGACTTTAAGACAGTCTCTGTAAGGAGAGGATCTGAATACCCAGCAGATCTGGGCCCCTACCCTTGACCTCAGTGCAGGCTGGTGGTGCACTGAGGGACAATTGGGAGCTCCAGCTGTGGCAGTGCTTAGGTGCCATAACATCAGCAACAGCTACCTAACCCAGGGGAGATCAGCAAACAGATGAGAGGGGATTTTCATACTCAAGACATGATCCCTGGATGCCATAAGACAGTGCAGATCTGGTGAATCAAAGTGAGAATTTAAAGAGCTGCAATGAGACTTTCAAGCACACTGAAAGTCTCTCATTTTTGGTAGCTGTTTCCCTTCCAGGTTTGTGCCAGCTGCTTCTGCTGCTGATGCGCAATTCTCCTCCTAGTTGGCAGATGCTGGCAGCATCTCCTGCAGCCCAGCGACTGCAGGGTGCATGCCATGTGCCAGCCTGCATAGACAAACAGCTGTGGGCCACAAGACATTCGGCTCACATACAGAGATTTTTTTCTCCCAAATGGCATCTCTCTTCAGAGATGCTGTATTCAAAATTTTGTATAGTCAGGATTTGCACAAGTAATCAGCGTTTGGCTAAAAACAGGTATTTAGCAGGGACTTAGCTAACTGGGTAATCTGCTAAAAGCAAAAGCTACAGAGTAATAGAAACTGAATAGCATAGCTATATTGCCAATTACTACATATGCAAAAGTTAGACCATCATGTTATTCCAGTCATCGGTATTCAGATATTCTGAACTGGATTTTTCACAAAGCATTCTGTATCTGAAACAAATGGCTGATTCACATAAAGCTTAATGAATGTCAGTGCAAAAGAGAGCAGAAATAAACTCTCTGTTTTCTTGCCACAACTTCAATAATCACTCTCATTATATAAAGTTTAAAGATTTCACAGTCATGCTATGTGCTATGGTGCAGAAAGAGTGAACCATGAGAGCCTTTCTGAAATTATGTTTATGAATAATCTATTCGCTGAAAGACAATCCTATAGATTTATTTATCTGATTGCAATATATGTAAGCTACAATCAAAATCTTTCAAATATAAATGTTGTCATTCCCACAGTAAGTGGTAATTTGTATTAAACAAAACCAGGCAGCATTGCTCAGAGATTTTATAACATTATTTTAAAAGTATGCATGCTTTCTATTCTTCCAGGATAACATTAAAAATACAGTGGGTCCTTTGGGATAGTAATGGATTTTTTAATACTTTTGTTGTGGCTATCTCTTGTATAAGAATTCATCCATGAAACCGTTCATTAAGGCATTTAATTCTCTTTCTATTAGATACTAATGTTTTCCCATAGAAATACCACATCAGACAAGCAGTAACGGAATAAAATTACTGATTAAAAAAGAAAAAACAAAACTATTTATTTTGGTGAAACATGGTTGAAATGTTCTTGTAAAAAATAATATCATTATCTCAACAGGGAAGTTTTTACAACCCAGCCTTACTCTGTGAAATAAGATTCAGTGAGAGTACTTGTTTGAATAAATGTATTTAAGTGTTTTACAGCCTAATCCAGTTCAAATTGCAGTGTAAATCACTTAGTACTTCTGTCATGTAATAGAACCAATGCACCATTGTTTCTTGAACATTATATCATGTATTTGCTGTCAAAAATAATTGTATTTTTGACATCTTTGAGACAAAATGTACAAATGTAGCAAAACTTATTGAAAAAGCGCCAAAGTTTAATAGGTTCAGAAAAAAAAAATGGAAACTGGAGATAAAATATTTATAGAAAACCAATATCTGAGGTGCTCTAAATAGTAATAATCTGAATAATTTTACCTCTGCTCAACAGACCTCTTTAGATATAACCCTTTTTCTGCTCTTACAAACTTGCAGTGGATTTTAAGTAATATTTTAAATGTTGCTTTCCTGAGAAGATGAAATATATACTGCATATGATTACATTTTCTTCAGCCTGACGCATAAAAATAACATTGAGAATTTCAAGTTATCTGTGGGTAAATCTCATATTCTGTCTTTAGTTTGCACGCAGGCTTCCCATTTCAGTGTATTTTTATTTTATTCTAAAAGCTGTATTTTAGGACTGCAATCTAAGGCATCTATAATGTCAAAGAATCTTGATGATGTTGAAAGTTCTTTGCAATATTTTAAATAGGATAATGAACCAGATATTTTTTAAATATTAGTACTATATTCCTTATATTTATTAATGCCGTTCCTAAGGGCAGAGCCAGCTTTAGGCATTGCACACCTGTCCAGCTGCACACAAGCCCGTAACGACTTATGGGTCTGCTTAGGCAGGCTGGGTACATCAAGGAACAAACAGTCTGATGAGACAGTACAATAGCAGCAAGCAGGTTAGCCCTGCATTTTACAGCAGGGACTAAATGAAAGAGCATAAGCAAGATGGAAACAAGTCACCGCAAGCAGCAGAGTGAATGAGCAAACTTCCTATGGCTTTATGTCTTGTTACAGGGCCAAAATGGCCCTCGTTGCCCCTTTTGCCTTCAGGACCTGCACAAGGCAGAGGAGCTGGTGGGTGAGCTGGCAGCTGACTCTGCCAGCCCTCATTCCTCAGCAGCAGAGGTGGCTCCAAGCGAGTAGGAGGGTGCTGGGCAGAGAGGCAGCCTTGGTGTGGGATGCATCCCTTGGCAGAAACTATTCTGTCATTGGGGTGCTTGAATTAATAAGAACTTCAAGAAGAAAACATGAATACTGTCAATATTAACATGAAAGGCATGAACGCTTTTAAAAGCCAAGCACTCCTCATGGAAACATTTATGTGAAGGGATGGTTTTGCTGTAGATGGACTGCACATATGCAGCTGTGCTATAGTTATCCTTCTTCCAAATGCATTAGTAAACGTCCTTCATAAGATCGTAGGGGTGTGTGAACCCTTCTCTTTCCCACAAAGAGTGATTAGTTTCTTCTCTTCTGTAAAAGTCTTTTTTTTTCTCCTCAGGGGAGTCTTTCTCCAGTTGTTGAGCAGGATGGATGGATTCGGGAGTGCCAGTAAGCAGGAGGAAGAAAGGCTCTTTCCATACCAAGAAAACATTTTCAGAAGTATCTAAGAGATGGCGGTACCTACAATACCTTTGCCAAGTTCTCTACAGCAGAAACCCTATCAAGAGTATGATTCCAAAGTCACTTAAAGGCATATTATTTTCAATACAAATTTGCTTGTTCTGAGTATTGGAAGAAATGTAAATGCCTCTCCTAGGGTAGACTTGTGCATTGCCTGCCACATCTGATAGCCCGTGGTGCAAACCGCAGGGTTGGCTCCCATGACTTGAAACATTCACACACTCCAAATGAGGGGGATGCATTCCCAGCTCTGGGGTACGGTTGGAATGAACAGAGGCAGGTTTTATCTAGGAACTGGTAATGGACAAAACTTTCACTCTGTATAGTTTTGAATTAGAAAAAGGATAGCTAAAATACAAAATAAAATACAAAATATATAAAATATATTGTTGACAGTGGACAACCACAACACCTTATTGCCAGTGTTAAATATTTGTCTGCTAACTTGTGTCAATACATCAACTTCAAATGTCAATAAATAGAAATCATTCTAGACAGTCTAGAAACTAAGAATCTGCAGATAGATTTCCTGGTGTTAGATCCTTCTGGTGTTATAGGATACCACTGACTTTGAAGCAAATCTGTTTGCTGCTTCAGGCTTAGGAACTAAAAACACTTGAATTGTTTATTCTCAGTTCTAACCTTGAAGTAATCTCAGTCTGGCATATCAGCAAC
The DNA here is from genome assembly GCF_002078875.1 of Numida meleagris. Lineage (NCBI taxonomy): Eukaryota > Metazoa > Chordata > Aves > Galliformes > Numididae > Numida > Numida meleagris. Next base: position 33,056,502 of record NC_034411.1, on the reverse strand, counting down.
ACTTCTGCCCCACCAGATATAAGCTTTTAGAAAGAATAATTCATCCAGTAACTTAGAAAATTCAATAAGTACCCAAACTGGGTACTTAAATTGTAAGTAAATGAGAAAAAAATGCAAGTTACGCAAAAAGTTTCTTAATAAGGACGCTCTTGGTGCAAATGTGGTTTATGAGTTGAGTCAAATTGAAATTGAACAAAAAAACTCTTAGGCTATAATCACGGGAATCAGACTGTGACCCTATGACTCTAGATATTTAGGGCAACATACAGTTTCATTGGATTTTTTTGGATAATCACCACTGGCACTGCTCTCAAAATGCAATAGCATACTGAGGGTACACCTAAAATGGATTTTTATAATCACAGGGAAAAGGACTGTCCTCTCAAGTATTAACTTTCAAATCATTACCGTGCACACTAGAAATGATCAGATGTCAGGTGCGGAGTCTGAAAGGCTTATTCTTTGAAAATAACAATCAGAAAACTTGTCTCCTGCTTGAAGTTTTGAAGTGAACAGAAATCCTGTTCTTACACAGTTAAGAGAATTTGTTGTAAAACTACACCCTGGTTGTTCCACCGTTTTATTCTACTGTAGCTATTACTGCTTTTACTGTTGTATGTTTTATGGAGCATATAGGGAATATTTAGTATTCATTGTTAAGCATTTATGTTGACACAGTGGAAAAGTCATATGTTTTTAGTTTTTTTCCTGTTTTCAGAGCTTGTTAAAAAACAATTTTGCTGCATTCTTCATCATATCAAAGAAAAAAAATCTTAATTTTTATAGCACATCATGACATTTTGCCTTCATGGCACAGCAATTATTTAATCTTTGGAAAGGATTGCAGGAAATATGTAAAAGACTGTAGCAAGCATAAACCTTTTGTTATGTGCTCTGTCTTGTGCAGACAGACTTCCTGCTGGAGGCAGAATCAGCAGAAGAGGTGTCATACGGGAGCTGCTTGGCATCCAAGCCCATACTCAGACTCTCTCTGAACTTCACTTCCCCTGATCTGCAGCCCTAAATTACTTATCTGCTTAATCTCACATCCAGTAAACTAAAAAAATATAAACACTCATTTCAAAACCACACACACTCTTCCCAGTGCAAAGATGCTGAGCTGATGAACCAAACTTCTAGAAAATTCCAAATAAGACATTTCTACAGCTAGCTCATATGTAGACAATAAAATTCATTTTAAACAAGTCAAAGTTTGTAAGAAGATGCAATATCTCCTATTAGACTAACTGATAACATCTGTAAGACAAAAAAAGAAGACTTCTGATACTGAGTCATAGAATATCTTATGTACCTGACATCTTGTGTGGTTTTTACGGGTATGTAGATTGTTCTTATAATAAAAATGTGGATTCTTTTAACATCAAACCCTTCCATGCTATAGATTATCACAGTTAGAGAAACACCTTTAATACAAACATATATTAAAATTAGCTGAAACTTTCTATTCTTCAGAAAATTCATAAAGCAGTAAGAGTTTTGCAAGTTTTGTTATAACAAGGAGTGAATCCACAGCTGGAAAAGAGGCACAGAAGCTGCTTCATTCCTGAACTGATTTTGGCTTTGTTTATTTGCCTATCTGTAGTAATCTTGAAATCTTGATCTCTAACTGAAAACTGAAGTATTTATCTCAAATTCAGCTCCTATGATGGTCAGCTCTTTAGTACCAGACACTGCACTGCCCCTGTTGTTTTGCAGTGCTTCTGAGTCATATTCTTCGACAAGGAACAGAAAAAGCCTTGGGGTACGACCACCAGGAACACTTTCTGCTCTCTGTGCTAATGGAAGTGATTGTTGGCTCTAGGGCTCTTCTAAGGATTCATGCACAGTATGTTTACTCCATGGTCCCATTAGACAGCAGAGATTGTGCATTTTATAGTATTACCTTTGTTTATACTGAATAATAGCTCCTGATGTAAAGAGATTATGTAGTTGCAGTGTTAAACTGAGACTAGAGTAACTACTTAATGGATAGTTTTCCACAGAGGTCATCAACAGTTACGTGCCAAACTCTTCTATTTAAGATTATTTCAAAATCATAGACAATACAAATAGATTAGGATTTCTTCAAGCTAGGAAATTTTTGAAGCTATGTACTACGTTATGGTTCCTTAGTTCTCCTGCTCATCCACCTTAGTATGCAGTTGTTGTTGTATAATAAGACAATGTGCAAGTTTGGGCATTACAGCAGGGGCTGGATGCTATGTTCCTGCCTTGATCATGCCTGGTGTCCTTCATTACTTATTTCAAAGTAACTGCAGAAATGATAATAGCTGCACTGGCTTGAGAACCTAACCAGGGAAACTTTGCCCTGTTAACATCATTTCTGGAAGGTAAACTTTTTTTCTTTTTTTCATTTGCAACATATTTGTTACAGAGAAAACGCTGTAAGCTCTTTGGGGCAAAGAATGTCTTTTGGATCCGTGTTGAATGTAACATCTACTGAAATGGATTTAGTCAACTACAATTTATCTCATCAGTTCAAAGTATGATTTCAGACAGAGTGAAACAACAGACTGAATGACCACAGGCCAGGCCTACAGGGAACATGACTTCTTCCTCAGAGGCTCAAATTCCTGTATGGTGAGCATCCAGATTTAATTTACCTTTTCTTAGTCTCTAGAATGCTTTGGGAAGCAGAAATGTGAGCTGGCCAAAGGGCTCAATTCTCATTCTCTTCAAAACAATTCTTATAGGAAAAAACTCACAGAATGGTTTATTAAACAGCATTTTGGTGCCAAAGGGATTAAGTAGTTTTCTTTCAGCGAGAAATAAAACCTACCAAAGAAATCTGAATATGAGGAACCACAAATAGATAGTATTTGCCCACTGGCAGTTTGAGAGCTGTATTTTAACATTAGCAGATGATTTCTGTAAAAATTTTTAGACAGGCAGTCTATGGGAAAATAGCAGTCACTTTTTAAAGCAACAGAGAGAAAAATCACAAAGCCATTTGTATACTTACAGCATTCAATATTTAACACTGTACAAGCGTGTGTGAAATAATCACATGCTAATACAGCTATAGTTTGATTCTAAATCCCTCCCTTTCTAGTACTATTGTTCAGACATGATGTGTGTCATGTCTTATCACATCATTCTGGATTATTGTAGCTCAGAGTTATTACATCACTGCTGACATAACATGATATGACCTGACAGGTCTGAGATGATCTCATGTGATTCCATGTTTATCACGAAGATCATTTTGCATTGATTAACATTGTTTTAAGTCATTTAAGGTCAGTGCTTATTTTATATGCATATTTTTAAAAAAAAATCTTGAAGGAATAAACCCCATTTCAAACATCACATGCAAAGAGCAGAGAGTTCATGAGGTTCTTTGAAAGAAATGACACCTTTTGTGGTGCTCCAGTTATGAGAGTGGGAAAAGTCCATGCAGTGAAAAGAAACCAAAATCAAATATTGCTCACCACAGCTAATCCTGATCATGTACCTCCACATACTCCAGCAGCTGTTCACCACCCAGAGCAGAGGTATCCCCAGCCCACCTGTTACGCAGGTGCTGCAGCAATACTGCGCTCCAGGTGAGCCCTCACATAAGTGGTCCCAGGACTACAGTGCCATGTCTGAGCTCCTCATACAACAAAGTAAATCATCTGTATTTATATCTGACACTTCTAATACTCACTGCTGTCACATACAGTATTCACAAAATCTAACCATTTAATCTTTCTAGACCAATTCCTACCTTGCACTCTGTAGCTTAGAAATGAAGGAGATGTTAACAGTAGAAATTTTTACTCTCCAAAAGACTAAAACTCTTTTCTTTCCTCATTTTTGGGGGGAATTGCAAGGACCTGTTGTAATAAATGTTTTCCATTCACCTTGCGGTGAGATTTAACTAACCGAACTATAATGCTTTTGTCTGTACCTGAAATAGGATCTATACTCTATTTTTGATCACTGGAGAGAAACAGACATTTTATATGTGATATTATCTAATTCAGGTATTGCCTGAAGTTCAAATGATTCATATCTCAAAATGGCCTGTTTATTTCCCCCAGTGATCTAGAGACTCTAGACAATCAGTCAGCTCTAATGTTGACTTCCATTTAGAAGTTAGGTCAAATGAGCCGCATCCTTAGGGTCCAAAAGATATATAAAAAATGCAATGTACCGAATAATGTTGGCAAAAAATAAAAAAGAGTTTAACAGGAAGATGCCTATAATTGTCAGCTCTGTGGTATGTGTTCTTCCTTTCTTTTCTGCAGATGTATACACAATTAGAGTTTGCAGCCAGGAGCTATTATAAGTCAGAGTAGTGCTTTCCCAGTTTCTCCCCAAGCAAATATCTCTTATGATTTGAATGGATCTTGTGTCTGAACTGGGACCATGGAACTGTGTTCAGTATTTGTGTTTTGCCGTAGGGTTTCATTCTTTGCCTGTACTCAATGACAAACTCAAAGAGATTTGCACCAGTTATTTTAAAATAGTAGCATTCCAATGAAAATAAAACAGACCCTACAAAATCTACATTCTGTTATTCCTTCTGAATGCTAAACTAAATTGGCATTGTTATGGATTCAAATTTTATTTGGTTTTAATTTGTCAGATGAAATGTTGCATCTCCTTGGGCATATAAGTCAAAATGTGCTGCACATTACACAAAAACACATTTTCTTCCTATCCCAGAAATCTCATGAAAGTGAATTATAGTTAGATGACTAGTATAGAGACTTCAAAATCAAATACAGTAATATTTCAAGCATCATCAAACAGCATTTTTGATCACAGTTACTAAGAACAACACATATGCAACTTTAGCCAAGTAAAGAATGGATCTTTCTTTGTACTTGCAAATATGATTGACAATTGCAAACTGACCTAAAATGGCAAATTATATTCAGAATTATGTAGCAAACTGCTATTATTTAGTTACTACATAAAACAGATGCTTTCCTTTCCAATTTACATCTAATGAATATGGATGGCAATTGGAGTATTAAATAGCAAGTATTATAACCAGTCTGAAGGAACTAATGATTTAGCACAGTAATGGCATAAAGATTACAGCAGGCAATAATAAACAAACAACCGAAACAAAATCTCAGCCCTACCAGAGTTCCTCAGGGTTCTACCACTGAGTTAAGCTGCTTTGTGTGTGCTTCATGTTATTACTTCAGATATTAAGTGTGTAATATTTATGACAAGATTACCAAGGTTGCACTGGTAGATTAGCTCCCTCTCTTTAAGCTCCAATTCATTCATCTTTCAATGGAATTTGAAAACTTTTCTTTTAAGAATATATTTAAAATAAGATATTTGCTGTGGACCTCATATTTGCAATAATTTTGGCCCCAGAACAGGTTAAGGCTGGACCACGAAGCTGGTCTCACTGTCCAGGAAAACAAGATCTCCATATTTTTATGCTGAACAGTCAAACAAAATCATCATCATGTATTTTTAATTGCTCTTGAACTTCTAAAATAAACATGAATTGTTTGTGTCTGTATGCTGTTAACACCTAGACATACATCTTATATCTACATGGACAGCATGTCTTCCTAGCAGTTCTAACAGAACATGAAGAGATGCATTTCAGAGAATCATAGAACCCCAGTCGGAAGGGATCCACAGAGATCAATCACTGAGTCCAACTCCTGGCTCTATAAAGGACAACCCAAAATTCAAACCACATGCTTGAGAGAATTGTCTAAATGCTTCTTGAACTCTTGCATCTTGGGGCCGCGAGCACTGCCCTGAGGAGCCTGTTCCATGCCCACCACCCTCTGGTGAAGAACCCCCACCTGACTCTCTTCTGACAGCTCCGTGCTGTTCCCTCAAGCCTTGTCACTGTCACCAGAGAGCAGAGCTCAGCAGGCCCTCTCTGGAAGGAAACTAGAGACCTGGTCATGAGGGATACAGAGAAAGCTGAGGCAGTCAGTGACTTCTTTGCCTCAGTCTTCACTTGCACGGCCTCTGGCCACACTGTCCAAGTTGAAAAAAGCAACGGTAAGAATTTGAAGAAGGTAGATCTGCCTGCTGTAAGTGAAGATCATGTTCAAGACCATTTAAAGAGTCTGAAGGTGCACAAGTCTGTGAGACCTGACAAGATCCATCCATGAGTTCTGAGGGAACTGGTAGATGAAGTTGCCATGCCACTATCCATCATATTTGAAAGGTCATGGCAGTCTAGTGAAGTTCCCACTGGTTGGAAAAGGAGAAACATAAGCCACACTTTCAAGAATGAAAAAAAGAAGATCCAGGGAACTACAAGTCAGTCTCACCCCTGTGCCTGGCAAGATCATGGAGCAGATTGTCCTGAAGGCCCTACTGGGGCACACGGAAAATAAAGATGAAGTGATTCGTGGTAACCAACATGGTTTCACCAAGGGTAAGTCATGCCTGACAAACCTGGTGGCCTTTTATGATGGAGTCACAGTGTCAGTGGATAAAGGAAGAGTAACTGACATCATCTACCTGGACTGGTGCAAAGTGTTTGACGCTGTCCTTCCTGACATCGTGATTGTCAAGTTAGAAAAAAATGGATTTGATGGATGGACCACTCGCTGGGTAAGGAATTGGCTGGATGGTCACACTCAGAGAGTTGCAGTCAGCAGCTCAATGGCCAAGGGGAGACCAGTGACAAGTGGTGGGATCAGTGTTGGGCTAGTGTTATTTAACATCTTTGTAAGTGACATTTACAGAAGGATCGAGTGCACCCTCAGCAAATTTTCAGACAACACCAAGCTGAGTGGTGCAGTTGACATGCTAGAGGGAAGGGATGCTATCCAGAGGGACCAGGACAGGCTTGAGAGGTGGGCCCATGCCAACCTCTTGAAGTTCAACAAGGCCAAGTGCAAGGCCCTACACCTGGGTCAGGGCAATCCCCAACAAAGATACAGGTTGTGCAGAGAATGGCTTGAGAGCAGCTCTGAGAAGGATTTGAGAGCATCCATTGATGAAAGATTCAACGCGAGATGGCAATGCACGCTTGCAGCCCAGAAGGCCAACTGTATCCTCAGCTGCATCAAGAGAAGTGTGACCAGCAGGTCGAGGGAAGTGATTCTGCCCCTCTACTGTGTTTTCGTGAGGCCTCACCTGCCATACTGCATCCAGTTCTGGAGTCCTCAACACAAGAAGGACATGGAGACTGTTGGAGCAGGTCCAGAGGAGGGCCATGAAGATGATCAGAGGGCTGGAGACCTCCACTACAAGGGCAGGCTGAGAGAGCTGGGGCTCTTCAGCCTGGAGAAGAGAAGGCTTTGAGGAGACCTTATAGTGACCTTCCAGTACCTGAAAGGGGCCTACAGGAAAGCTGGGGAGGGACTTTTTATAAGGGCATGTAATGACAGGACAAGCAGAAACAGCTTTAAAATTGAAGAGGGCAGTTTTAGACTAGATAGTAGAAAGAAATTCTTTCCTGTGAGGGTGGTGAGACCCTGGAACAGGATGCCCAGAGAGGTTGTGGATGCCCACTTCCTGAAAGCATTCAAGGCCAGGCTGGATGGGCCTGTCAGCAACCTGGTCTAGAAGGAGGTGTCCCTGCATATAGCAGGGGGGTTGGAATTGAATAATCTTAAAAGGTCCCTTCCAACCCAAACCACTCTATGGTTCTATGATTTATTTTTTCATAATTTCCAGAAATTTGCATTGTCTTGAAAATGAGTATTTCGTAACACTCTATATTATTATTTGCCACTTCTAATTATTGGGTTACATCTTACAATTAATTGGAGAGTGGTTCATACTGTGAAGGTAACACCTGTCATGGTAAGAAGGGGATTTAGACAGTTCTGGAAAGCAAAATATGCCTATACTTTCCTCATTAAATCATGGAAAGTGATGCAGAACTGAGAATTCTATAAACCAGCAGACAGTTAGTTAAACCATTAAGCAATCATTAAAATAAATAAATCCATCACCTCTAGTGCACTGATCGCCATAGCAACAGAACTGATATCTTGTGTACAACTTACATATCCCAGCAAAGAACATGGATCTGAGGAGGAATGCTGCTCTAAACCAAAAGAGAAGTCTGAGTGGTGCAGCAGTACTTTTTTTTTTTAATAAAGAAGATGTATAAATCTTTTCCACAGCCCTTTCATGATAAACTGTATGCTCAGTGGACTTAGACATTTGCGTGGTTTATAACAGTGGATAGATGCATGTGTACTTATGGTGATTACACAAATGTAACCAAATATCACACAATCTCACCACAGAGGAGGAGACTCATGTTGTCAGCTGACAAACTGAAATCTTTTAAAGGTTTCATTTTGGAAGGTAATCAGGGACAATAAGGAAATACCTCAAGGGCTAAAAATGACCCATATCTGTACTGAGTTGCATGTAAATTTTCTGTGTTTTGATGCTTTAAAGTACAACCAGAGCGGCCATCAAGTTTTACTAGCTTAGGGCTGCTACAGTTTGCATGACGTGCATGAAACACTCCTTTATTAATTTAGAATAATTCTCATCTGTTTGTTCTTTCACCATTTTCACTGTTTTAGCAAATTTTCTTTTCTGAAGAAAGAAGCTGTTCTGAATAGCAAAAAAAGCGTGCACTTACCCTCTCCATTACAAACACACATATAATACTATTTGCTACAGGTTCACTTATTTCTTTCTCTTAGTCTTTCTGATCTGCCTAGATTTAGCACCTGATAGGGAGCATCCTCAGTATCCAGCCATTTGTCAAAAATGGAGAAATACTGTTAATTTCATGTGTAGTATCACTTCTCATAAATCAGCGGAGCGCCATGGTATATTGATTTGTCCTTCTAATTAAAATATGAAGTACAGTTTATATAAGTCCCATAACTGAAGTCTAGCTTCCATGTAAATATCTTCGTAGATAAGACAAGGTAAATAACTGCCAACATTGCACCCATACAGCACAATTCTAGATTTTTTCTATGAATAATTCTAACGTGAATTTTAAGGGCAAAATGACACTACAAGTTGAATATTCATGCCAAAGATGAAATAAGTATCTATCCTCTATCTATCTATCTACTGATTGCTTACATGACCACAGAATTACTTATCATTAGAGTCTTGAAAATGAAGATGGACATAAATTCAAATGACTGCAGAAATTGTTTCTTAGGAGAGGAAAAAAGGTTACAAGTTAAAATGAACAAAAAAGGGTCATTATTTGTTCTCTAGGGATTGATTAAGTATGTCAAAGGCAGTCAGCCAGCAATCTCTCAGTCTCTTCTCTTCAGTGGGAGGTAATGAAATTTAATTAGTGAGAAGAGACAGCTTTCACACTAAGGAGAGGAGTGAAGAGAAAACAGGAACATCAATGTGCACAGAGAATAATACCACAGTACATAACAATCCTTATTAAAACTGAATTAATACGCAAAGCTGTTTGGCCTCTGCTCTTTATTACAGAGTTTTCTCATTTTAAATAAGAAGTTGAAAAATGAGCTAAAGCTGTATTTTTGTTATTAAGAGTATGAGGCTTAGTTCTTCTAGGGCTTAAGGCAGAAGTACAACCAATACAATTCTGCCGATTAACACACGCACAAAATTTTTTCCCCTATTAGAAGCAGTATTTTCTCTCTATTTTTTTTTGTTTGGCTTGTCTGTTTTATGGACTTATGTGCCCTGAAGTTCAAATAAATTGGGGTTTAGATTAACCCAGTTTTTACGTGCTTGGATTTCACTACAGATCCCCAAGCAAGGTTTGCTAAAATGGGCATTGCTAATGCGTCTACAAACGTTCAGAGGGATGGACAGCAGTAGATACACTATAAGCCCATGCCTATGGTCTCAAATTCCTTGCAATATTAGCTTCCCTGAGGAGTGAAATTCTCTTTAAAAAGAAAAGACTTCCTGGAATTGCCATTTGCATGCAAGAGCCTGGGAACGTAAAGGATAACGCACACGTGAGTCACCTCTAAGGGACATCCAAAACAGACCCTCTTGAGGAGAGTACATGAAGCTGAGCTTGACTTGTGCAGACCAGAAGTCACACTGATGGGGTAGGTGTCACCTGCATCTCTGCTCTCTCCAAGATACAGACCCACCTTACTGCTGAGCACTGAGGACAAGATGAATGAATGAAGTCCATGCTCCTATGGCTCATCAGGAGCCATGGATTCTGAAAATACATATTTTGAAGTATTGCCTGTGCATTGATACCCTTTTCTTTTTCTTGTTCTTCAGATGACCTGCCAAGATCCATGACAGCTCTATATCTTCTGGAAATACAGGCATTCTATAGCTTTACACGTACTGTGTCTTACAAACAGTATCAGCATAATTCAAACTTTACAGTGCATTACACAAACAGTTAGGGTTTTTGTAATGCATAGCGTGAAGATAACCATCTTTTATTTTCCTCCTCTGCTGCAGGAGGGAGACTACAGGGACTTTATTGTCCAGTTCTCTTTTGAATATATGGCTGAGCCATCTTCCCCAGGACCAGGCATCACGTTTATCTGAGGTGCCACTGTTTGGAAAATAGCAGTTCTGGGCTTCCTGATACCCTGGGTGACACACGTCCAGTGCTGGGCTGTCCCAAATCTGAAAGACTCCCAGTCTCCTTGGTTTCCCCAGATGGGGCCAAGACCTGATTTAGAAAGGCCGTAGCTATTTCCTGGGCCTTGGGATTCTTGGGGCCCTTCTGACCTTAAGATTTTTTTTTTAAACTGCAGAACAATAATTCGAGTTCTAGTCTTGAAACTGTGCTATCCATAAATCCAGTGTTTTTTTTTTTAAAACAATTTGTTGGCATGTATTATTTTTCATAAAAATTCTAGTGATTATCTAGTGATAATTTCAAACAGTGACTGTTTAACTTCCAAGACACTTAAAGCCATGATTTCCAAGTTTCTTTTATGTACCTTGAGTACAGAGAAGAAAAATAAAATGAGGACTATCAGAAAAATAAAATGTTGATGCTTATGTTCACATGAGCTCACACTAGATACGTTCCTAAGTCCCATCAAACTCTTTTCTTCTTTTCCCTCTCTCCTACTACAGAACAATTTGTGACTTAATGTTGATATTTATGGTCTTAAATACATTTTTGAGCCATTCTAAAGAAGCCCTTATAGGAGTATTACTGCATAAAACTTAAGGGAAAAAAATCAGGAAAACTACAGAGTTTATAATGCATGCTTACTATGTTCAAGAGTTCTTCGGTAAGACAATCTTTCTGAGCCTCTTCACAAGGTAAACAAATCTAGGGCAAAGGGAAATCCTGCCTTATTACTTTGAACAAGTTCAAGTGAAACAGGAACAGAGTTTCTGGAGATGATACCTTGAATAACTTCCCGTTTCCATACAAAATCAAGTTTCCATCTGCCATTGGAAAAATCTTCTGCCATGAACAGAGCACCGGCAGAATTTCAGTACTTTAGCTAAAAGTAAGTTTTATTTTGCATGTATTTGAGGATCACACTTCAAAATTCTGTTGACCTTTCCTGTCAACTGCAAAGATGATCCTATTGTAGTTTTTCTATGTTTGTTATTCCTATGGATCCTAAGTCTTTCAAAATGATCAGCTTTAGTTTTGTTGTTAGTACAAAATGGCACACAGAAAATAGCATTCCTGTCTGTCTGGGGAGTGCTTAGATCTGCCAGTTTCTCTCAGAATGTATCTATTTGCTAATATTTTTTACTTTCGGTTGAATTGACTCATGTCGGCCTAATGAGCTTCCTATTGAAATCCCACATCTGATTACTTGAACACATTAGAATTATTCAAAGCAATGCAGCCATTGATCATCACTGCTAATTTCTCCTGAGAAAGTGTATTAAAAGATCAAGTGAAAGGGAATAAAGAATAAAAGGGTACAAGATCTAAGCCCATGAAAAAATTAGCATAAAAACTAAAAGCTAGAGCTGTAAGAAATGTGTGAGATAATTTGATGAGATAAGGAATGTAGTTTGGATTTCACAGATTTCACACCTACTCCAAATACTACATTATATACTTCTACCTCGGGCCTAAAGAACCTCCAAGTAGAATCAAGATTTACTCAGAAGCAACAAATCTAGTGCAGTAAATCATAGTGTTCGGGAAAGGTATCCATAATAAACTTCAAACTGCAATATCAGAAAAGATGACTACGTAAATATGTGACAGTTTACATGACAGCCAAGGAATCAAGGGGAAAAATAAAAGCCAGTTCATCAATGAAAGAAGATTCAACTTAAAGTTTTAATTTAATACTAGACTGCTTGTTCTTGACGTAAGTCTGATATTTCATAATTCCCTGAAGATATTACATGAAGCTTAATTTTCAGAATCTCCTAGATGTGCGAACTGAGTTGCAAACCACAGTGTTAAATGTAGGAGAAGACGCCTCATCAGCCGTGGTTTTTATCAACTGCAAAGGTAGTCAGAGGGGGAAAAAAAGATGAAATAAATCTTTACTTATTTATTTTAAATAAAAAAGGGAAAAGACATTTCATTTTCAGAATTGCAATAAATCCCACAGTCTGAAGTCTCAGATATGAATTAAATTAGCCTATTTCTTACTTCAGTCTTTTTTCAGTTATTTTCTACATGGGGACTGGATTGGATGAAAATGCCCTCAGATGCTCCTCCCAGCACCTTTCTATGCTGTGAGGTAGAATATATTTTCATGCTACTTAACTGCCAAAAACAACAGAAAGAATTAGAACAAACCAAAATAAGATGCTTCAATGCACAGTGCTCTCCTTCTGGAGAGAGCACGTAAGATCAGACAGCACAGGACTGTTGCTAGTTATGCTACCCTATGTGCATCTGAGAAATGCTTAGATATTCCAGTTAGAGATGTGACATAAGAACTTACATAAAAATAGAATATGATGAGACCAGCAGAAATATCTCAGGTGGAATTAGATTAAAAAAAAAGAAAAAATGTGTCTGGAAATATTAAAGACCGTCTTTCAGATTCCAGCGGGAGAGAAGGCATATCTGAATGAAACTAAACTATTGATTTTAGAAATAAATGTCCTTGTTTGTATGAGCCATATCTGAACCACGGTTTACAATATTACCCATAATTTAAAACAGTGTCAACAGTCCTTTTAGGAGAGCTCATACACAATATTGTATTCATTCTGGATACATGTCTATAAAGGACTTATACTAACTCAGGGTATTGGAAATCCACCAGAAACATTCTATGGTTAATGGAGAAACACTTCCTCTTTTTATTTAATAGGCAGAAATTTTATTGTCAATAGCAGAGTGTTTATGTGCACTTTAATACTCCCAGTTATATATAACCTCAGCTGATGCATACGAGTGGAACGCCACTGATTTCAGTTGTGTTACACTCACTCTGGATGATAGGCCTCTTTGAGAAACTGCACTATGGCAATGAGGCCACAATAGCTGACACTCTACAGGAAGGAACATAAAATATGCTCTTGAAACAACAAATGTTTTCTTTGAGAACAGTCTACTTCAGGTTTTGTGTACTTTCTCCTGTAGAGTGGAGGTGGTGTCAGTTCTTGGACAAAAGATGTTCACTTAGCTGCTGAGCCCAAGAAAAACAAGACAAAGTTGAGTTTAATGTTTTTACTGGGTTATGCTGAAGCTGATACTCAATTCAGGAAGTGTTTTTGCTGAAGGATATTCTCTTTCAGAAGCAGTTGAAAGAAAGTGAAAATGGAAGGTGAGCAGAGGGTGCAGGAGATCTCCAATTCAAACATGTCCCAAAATTCTAGCCATTTTAAAATAGCTGACTTTATGTGAAAATATAATTCTGTCAGAAGCATAGTAGGGAGACCAGTTTGCTCAGGGAGCTAATGATTTACTGCAGGGTAAGGTGTGGATGTGGAAGATTTGGAGCAACTACACCTTATAGAAGAGCTCTGGACAGCAAGGTACACTCTACTTTCTGAATATTTTTGGAGGTTTAAAAGGCTGTAGAAGAATCAAAAACTAATGAGGTGGCATTGCATTTTGTCAAGGTTGGCTGCTAAGAGTTGATGTATTGTCCTCTCAGCAATGCCATAGATTCAGAGGTCTTTAAGTCTGGAAGGGACTTCTAGGGCTCCTAGTCTAACTGCAGAATTACTCAAGCCATTGACACTCACTTGAATATATCAGTATTGAATTCTGTAGCTAAATCAGAACTTCTTAGGAAGTTTCCTCTTAGTTTGCCTTCTGCAGCAGAGTAATTGTCAGTGAAATAACGTTAATGAAAACAGTCATTAGCCCAGAGAAACTAATGTCTGTATCCACTTTGCCAAAAGTGCAACTCCATTTGAGTTCCAAAGAAGTCTCCATGGAAAAGCGAGCATTTTACAATGAAAAAAGCTTGCATGTGCCATCCTGTATTCTTGTATGCCAACTGGCCAAAGAAGGAGCAATGGGATTTGAACTGAATATTAAACAGAAAGAAGCAAGAACTAGTAGCAGATCAATTCTGCAGGCCTGATAATATTTCTTTTGCAAGCGATATCTATGTACAAGTTCTGCTTGCAAGAAGCAGGTCTGAAAATACAAGGAGGAAAAGAAGTTAATTTTGTTGAATTAGGGGAGCTGGGTTTTCTCTATAGACTCTCTGATTTAAGAGACCATAGTGCTTGGAGTTTTCATACAGCTTGATAGATTCCTACAACACTGTTGGGAATGAGATAATCATTATTACACCGTAAATATTAAGTAAGCAAGCTTTCCAGGTGCTCAGGAAAATGGACAGCAAGCCTTAATCATAAGACACATGCTTTTTTTTTTTTTTTGATCTGTAATTTCCCCCAAGCACACGTGGATCAGCTTAGTGACCTGTGCTCTGAGTACTGTACAAAAGATCAGAAAGATTTAGCATTTATCAGGTGAATCAAAAGTTTATCTGGATTGATGAGAAAAGGAAGCCAGGAAAACTCTATAAAAAGTGTTTTCATGTAGAACATAATAATCCCTAGCCCCTAACACAATAATTAGAATAATAAATTCAGAAATACTAGTCATTATTTATGAATAGAAATAGATGGCATATTCAAATTAAAACATTAATTTATCCTTAGGCAACCAAGAAAGTCTATAATTATCAAGTTGTTAAGATATAAATGACATTACAGCAAGGCAGGGAGAACGGGTCAGAACTGGCTGCAACAGCTAATGAAGGGAAAGTAAAAAACTTTTCTACCATTGCATTATTACATTACAACTAAGAAAACAAGTAACCTGTTTGAAGTGTTCTATGTACACCATGCTGATTAATTCTTTTATTTGTTTTTCTGCTAGTTTTCCTTTATTTCAGTCTGTGTAGTTCTGAAGTATCCAGTCTGTTCTTTGTACCTATATGTCTTTCTTTATTCTCAGCCTTTGGTCAAATAAATAAGATTTTTTTTTTTAACACTTATTTTCTCTTCATTTCACTGCTTATGATTATTATCAGTTTAAAATGCAGTAACATTCAATTTGCATAACAGAAGCCTGAATCTAAACAGTACATTTCAGAGTATCAATCAGATATCTCTGTATGGTTTTAAATAGACAACGTAAGAAAAAACTACTGATAGAGTATGAAATCAGCTCAACAATCCTTACTTTTGCCTGTGTCTCTTAAACAGAAAAGTCAGTAGGCTAAGGCTGGAGAATAGGAAAGTGATTTAGACACCGGTATATATTGTAGGAAGTTCAATATCAGATATTATTCCAGTCTGGACTGGAAAAACATATGATGGCTTCTCAGGAAACTTACTTAGCAGTCAATTTTTCCCCAAACCTTGGAAGACTGAAACGGAGAACTAAAAATTCATCTAATGGAGAAATATGAATTGACAGAATCTGAAGTTAATTGGGAAATATGATATCACTCTGAACTCAATCACATCAATTTCTAGACATTGTAAAGAGTAGAATGTTTGATGATAATTGTTTACTGTATGCAGAAAACAAACTATTATTCCTCTATGAATTTGATATATTTACCTGTTATTTCCATATGGTAAATTATTTTGGACAGGAAGCTTTACTTAATCCTGAATTTTTATGAAGTGAAGCCATCTAGGCTAAAACCCCAATCTTAAAATTCCATAGTAATACCAACAGTAATAGTAATGTTACAGGAACTATTATTCTCCTAGATACAGGGAATAGGTTTTTTCCTTGACCAGAAATTAACAGGAATCTCAGAACACACTTTATGGATATCAGCTGCTTTTTAATCTTCATCATACTAATCTTTGATGTTGTTTATCTTTTAATTATGGTTGCATGGTTTTATGATTTTCGGTTATTGGTACTCCACATCATAACATCATGTAGTGAATGTACCTGTTCCTCAGAAGAGAAGGACTACTACAGTCCCCACGGTACTTTGCTCCTCTGTTACCATTTCCAGCCGGAGGGAAAAGATAAAAGCTCGCAGTATAAAAACTTGCAGATCACGAGACCTCGTCCCTTTTTTCCGCCATCTCTCGTCTTGGCAGCACCTCGCTCTCCAGCCGTCTTATCGTCGGTAGTAGAGTAAGGCCTACCTTGACTTTGGGACATTCTCTCTCTCTGTATTGGATTTATCAGCTTAAATTGTAATTATATTGTATTATAGTGTGTTGTTTTGCATTCCGATATTTTATTTAGTAAATTAGTTTGTTTCTCCTCAGATTGTTGCCGCTGTTCTTTGCTCTCAGGGCCATCTCCCTACCCTTTTCCCCTTTCCCCTTTTCCCGGGACGTGGGCCCTTGGGTCCCCCGTCCCCTTTGTCACGGAAATCGGGCCTAACACCCGTAAACCGTTGACAATGGGTATTTCTAACTTTTCTTGTGCAGAGCATCACTTCTACTAGAAGTTTGTAAACACTGGAACAGATGCCATTTTGTTTCACGTGGAGCTCTTAAACATTAGCAAGCATACTCCCACTGAGTTACTGAAATTTATACATGTAATCACCTGGACAACGGACATATGGTATGATTTTTAACATAGGTAGTATATGCTAAAGTCAATTTGATAGTTCAGCAGTTGCAGAATCTTTAGGCTAGTCTGTATGCTTTTAACTGACATTAGGATCTTTACAAAGAAAATTATTAAAAATAATTTGAAGAGCTGCCTGAGATACGCAAAGAATAAAACTAGAACAGAAATGGATTAAAAGAACAAATATCAAAAACCTTTACAATCAGGAACGCCAGGAAAATGAAAGCCAGCTGTAATTTATTATTTAAGATTTTAATATTTGGGGTAAGCTCTTAAAAGCTATCATTATATTAGGAAGCAAGGAGAAGTCTCGAAAGCGGAATATCTCCAAAAAATAGAGTACATCAAGAAGAGGAACTTGTCATTATGTTTAGACAACACTGACGAAATACTTCTTTTGTCAATTCCTGTGAAAGATCAGTTAAGCAAATGCTTACAAAGTATTCTGGAGGTGAAAGTAAGTGTTACAGGATGCTATCATACTAGTGATGTAGCGCCTGTGAATTTTCTTTCAGTCTTTCTTCCAGATAGAAAAAGAATTGGAGAAATAAAGAAGGCAGCCTCCCTTCATCTAAACACCTGGAGGTTAGGCAGGGCTCCACAGCAAGGTCTTCTGCTAGGGACCCTCATGCCTGTCTGTGACACGTCCCACAGGGCTCCGAATCTGCAAGTTGCAGGAGACAGTGGCTTTGGGGGGAAAGACTTACTGGATCAAAGCACACAGGGGAGAAGCCTGGGCTTCTTGAGAAATGCAAAAATGCTTCAGCAGAGCTTATGGCAAGAAATAGAACATTAGAGCATTTTCAGTTGCACAGTACTGCCTGATACAGGCTTGCTTTCTTCCAAGATCTCTGCTTGGGGATTTTTATTTTTGTTACTGTAATGCTGCCCGTAAGTGATTCAATTTCTCCGCATTTCTTTGAGAATAGTGAGATTGTTTCTTACAGGCAAATAACGTTTTCTAGAATTATGTGTGGCAAAACAACATCTTGTATTTGAGGAAGAAATTTTTAATACATGTGCCTCCTTATCTCAGATTATCCCAGTTATGTTCATTGCCTCATTCTTGACTAAAAATGCTAATCTAAAAAAATATCAGTCTACCATACATATATGTCAAATAATGCATGAATTCCTAGATGGATCCTAACTCTTATTCTCCCCTGGTTCCCAAGTACAATGAGAAACACATGAACAGGAGCTTATGTGCCATGATTAACTTACTACCTGTAATGCAAGAAAAAGTTAGCTGTTAACTTACTTTTGCTAAGACTTGGAATATCTGAAGCTCACGTGTATCTAAAAGCACATCAAAGATGTATGTGTTTTATTTCTCTAAAGAATAAATATCTTCCATAAGGAAAGATAAGGAACAGATTCTGGAGTATGTGGATCCATATATATTGCAACCTACAGCTGCATGAAGAAAACTGAGAATGGCTGAAATAATACGATAGTATATTTTTTGCTTTCCATTAGACATATTGAACAACCAGTACAAAACAAATAGGGTACCTGTTGTGCAGGCATTTAATAGGTCACATACAGGAGCAAACTCAGGCTACATATAAATGTAATGACTGGGAAGAATGAGCTTTCTGTTCCTGCCTGAATTACTGTCAGCAACTACAATATTGCCATCACATTCACAGGCAAGTATAATCTTACCCGAAGTAAGAATCTTTAGAAGAAGTGAGAAAAATGATATAAACTTTCCTGGTACCTCTCAGGGGACCTACTGGGTCTGCTAAGAAGCTGTTACCTGACTTAAGGTCACCTGACTGTTACCTGAACTCAAGCATCTGTAACCTGAAATTACTGTGTACAAAGTCACGAGCAATGCCATCTACTTTTTATGCTGTAAATACCATATAACTAGAACAAGAGTTTCATTGTTCAGTGAACATTGCTCTGTTTGACTCTGCTATAATGCAGTGTTTAATCAGTCTATCTAAAATCACAATCACATCTCTAGTAATTTTTCTTGCACCACTAGTGATAGGGGTTTATATGCAAACAATGATAATTTCACCAAATAAAAATAACTACATCTTCCCAATATGTATAGAGAATGACTCACCTGATGTTCTGATTCTAGTAGATACTTGAAAAACAACTTGAATATCATATTATAATTTCTGTGCTAACAGCAGAAAGTGAAGATAATTTGAAAACATGATTTTAAGGCTGTTACCTGCTCCTTGGAGAGCTAATTTTGTGATAACTAAAAGTTAAAATAGCTGATACATTTTCTTTTGAGTTAAGATAGTGGTATTAAATGGAACATGTAGGAGTTAATCTTTCCAAATACAGCAGAGATATATTTCTGCTAAAAGAAAAAAGTATTTTCTTCTTTTCTTTTAACTGGAGTTTGTTTTTTTATAAATAGCGTTAGGAACAAATTAAGAGATTTGTTGCTGGATACTTCTATAATAGCACATCCAAAGAACAGTGTACAAATTAATTTTGAATGCAGGCATTTACTAACTAACATGAAACATAAGTTCAACAGTTTTATCTATTTAAATGGATCATTTAAATATGGATCAATGGGTCATTGGAGTCTCCTTCTCTGGAGACATTCAAGACCCCCTGGATGCCTACGTGCGCAGTCTGCTGCAGGCAGCCTGCAGGGGGTTGGATGTGATGATCTCTAGAGGTCCCTTCCAAACCCTACACAACTTCATGATTCTGTGATTTCTAAAGTCAACAGTGCCTAGAGGAGGCTTTATTAAAAATAACTGGGAAGTGTTGACTATTGTTTCCATTGAATTCAAGAATGCACAATTTTTTTTTTTTTTTTTTGACAATTATTCAAACTACACCAAGGCATATGGTGGTTAAGTCTATCCAGATGTACTTTATTATTGATTCCTAATAAAAGATTCTGTGTTAGGAAGACACATGGGAATGCGTTGATTCATTCTGCACAGGACAGAAGGAAGTTTATGAATATGTAACATAGTAAGAAAATACTATGACTCAATGCACAAGAAAGTGAAAATTTCTAATTTATGTTCTAGAGTTAAAGTTTTAGTCTTTTTCAAAAGGACAGTAAATTTGAATTGAAGCCTGCTATTCACAGAAAAATAATATCAAGTTCTGACTCTTTTTGCAAAAAAATGCAATTTATATTTCCTGTTAGTTCCACGTAGATCACAAAAAAGTATCAGCAAGATCATTGCCAACTTATTCATGTGCTTTCTTTGGAATTACCTTTGCAAGGATCTCATCAGAAACATTAAGAGAGTTCAGAGTGCGATGCAGTGAAATGCACAAATTATGTAAGATAAGAAAAATGATTCCCAAGGGAAAAGCTGTATTCTAGCCATTATTTTTGCATAAACATACACATATTGTGCACCAAAACACTATTTTCAACTAAACAGTTGATACAACATTTAATTGCCTCACTCAGTACTGCTTTGGTACAAAACCATTTCATTCCTTTCTAGAGCATCTCTAAACTGGAGAAAACTCTCCACTGGTACTCAGGGAATAGAGGAGCACTGTGTATGTGTAACTATGTCAGGGTTATTTGTAAAAAATTGCTCATTTAAAATCCCTTGAAAGAGACATGATAGAAAAACAAAATTCACTAACTGGAGAGAAAAATAAAAAATGATGCTATTATTTTTGAAGTAAGTCATATATTACCCATTTATTTGCACTATCACAAGGTGCATTAGGCACCTAGTCTAAAAGAGGACTCTCTGTGATCTAGGTGAGAAACAATGCCTTTCAATGAAGTGGTGAATTTGATGCTAATCTTTTTTCTCTGAAACATAAGAAAAGACAACACTCCTGAGATCGCTAGTACTGTTGATGGGATCCATCCATACGCACATGCACACAGAAATCCTTCTGCTCCCATTTGTCCTGTCATTGAATTCCTTGCTCATTACTTGGACATCAGCAAAACTACTTACAGCATTTTCCTTTCTTCCATCATTGGGATGCACCAGGAAGATTTCATCTTTGAAAGCCTTCTTCCACCAAAAACTCCTTTTTGATTAGATATGACTGCCACTAAACAAGCTGACCAGGTGGGTCAAGGAAGAGCCCATCAAAGGAGCGGTTTGTCCTGCAAGGAGAACAGGGAGAGAGCTGAGTGGAGATGGTATCAGAGCATACTGTTGGTGCTAGTTTAGACCAAGACCTCCTGTGGCAACAAATTTATTCTAAAAACTAATGGTGTTCAGGAAAAAACTGAAGCCTCCATTAGAGAAGAGAGAAAGAGTTACAGGCACATGGTGACTCTATCAGGGCAGATCTATGAGCAGCAGAAAGTGGGGAGGAAGGTGTACAGGAGTCTAAGACTTGCGTCTCTTTAAACAGATTAAAAAAAAAAATCTGTATGGACAACCATATGGGTTATGCATTTCCCATGGAATGCACACTTCCTATAAATTTTATGAGTACGAATATTGTAATTTGTCAACAGACAATATTATACTAGTCTTTTTACTGTCCTAAATTTCAATATCATCTATCCTCTCAGGATTCCTAAGTGTTTTTGTAAAATTGCTAGTCCTGACTGCTTAAGCATACACGGAATGCATAAAACAAATAAAGGTTACACCAAAGGAAAATATATTGATGAAAGTGTCTTCAAATAATACAAACAAACAATTACTCCAGATACTGTGCAATGAATTCTTGCTGCCTTTCTTTTTTCTGCTGCTAAACATGTTTGATGAAGTGTTTGCCTATATAACAGAGATGAACATGCTGTTAAAGTACTGTTAAGGACGATGGTTACACCATGACAAGGAAAGGAGACTCCCATTTAAGCTGCCATAGGTTTCAAGATTAACCCATCCACTTTCAGTTTCCTTCTGCAGTAAGCATGCAGATGATTCTCATAACAAGTAAAGCAAATTTTCTCAGGAAGCTCCATGTAAAATGCCAGAGTTATGCTTGTTCAATCATAATTGAGCAGCAAAAGAGCATATTAACTGTCCTTGAGAACGGGCATCTAAATCTAATTGCCATGAACCTTTCTGTAAGAGTTATATTTCCACTTCTCTAACAATATTAGTTGTCCTACACAGGGTCCCTTCAATCTGACTATGACTTTATTACTAAGGCAACCACTTGTGTACTGCAATCAGCAGCCATTTATATTCAACTTTTCATAGTCTGACAAAGCAGCGCTTTTAAATAGCATTTTCTTTCATCTGTAAAAACTAAGTCCCAAGGGAGCTTTACCAGCTTACACCAGTTGAAGATATGGATCAAAGAGCCTGAAAACCTGACAGAGAGCACAGGGAAGAGAAGCAACAACCTGGGCAACTCAGCAACGACTAATGGATGTGATGAAGGAATCCCCAAAGTCTGAAAATAGGCTGAGGTCCAGCTCTTTAATTAGCACAATGCAGTCTGAGTTCCCTGCTGTGCATAGCTGAGAAGGGAACTGAAATGAAATCTGTTTCTTTGCAAGGAAGTACAGGCTTGAACATCTTCCCTCTCTGTGTCTTACTACTCCTCTAAAGCATGCAGAGCAGGATTTTTCAAGCCTGTCAGTCAAATCCACAGCAGAGTGATACATTGTGCTCTACGTGCTCAAGTAGCGAATTTACTGTACTTCAGCATTATCCTCTTCTTAGAGATCCTGGGGTTGGTAATCTCACCAGAGCCCTGGGAGAACTGAATCGACTTTGTCATGTTGATGTGACTGGATGTGACAGTGTTTACAGCACATATCTGGTACGTTTTTAAGAGCTGTGCTGAGGATGTACAAGCTGCCATTGTTAAAACATTTTCTGATTTTTTGAGAACTTTTTTTCCAATTCCACATTTTTGCCCCCTTAGTTTGTATTTACGTATGGTGCCCCCACTTAAACCAACCACATACTATTTTAATGTTGCATTTCTAACAGTAAGACCACATGACTACTCTCAGGAGTAGTCTGCTCCATGAGGGTGCCTTCCTCAGGGCTGTGGTGATTCACAGCTCCTGCCTGCCTGCATCTGGGCCCCCAGGGCATGAGCAGCTGCAGCCCATCACATCCCAAGGCAAGCTCACTTAGCTGCCATCAAGATTTGGGCAGGAAGGTGCTTCTACTCTTACAGATCAGATCCAGCCACCCTGGCTATCTGCTCCATTTGGGATTTCCCCCATTCCCTGTCTCACTCTCCTGATGGATACTAAGATAACTACTACCTCTACATATGTTTTACTGTTCAGATGCATGCAAGAGCTAAAATCTCTTGGCTTGAACCAAGTTCTCATTCAAAGACAAGACCTGAGATTTCTCTGTTGTAGGTTCTCCCCAGAAAATACAGAAAGACAAGTACACATGACATTCCTTCTCCAGAAGACAGCAATGCATTGATTTCAGCAAAGTAGTTACAAGCAGGGTCTGCTCTCAAATGAGCCTGATGTTTTCTTTGTTTATTCTTCCACAATTAACAAAACATAATTTCAAAACAGTGCAAGGGCTTGGTGGTGGAGTATTTTTGTTTCATTTTTATGATTTTTATTTCACTATGGACAAGGATGTATATTTTCCTTAAACGTGAAATGTATTCTTGGAAACAACTATGTTATACTGGTTGAAAGACTTAAAAAGGAAAACAAACCGAAAATACAGCCAGAGGTGGATATTGTGCATGGAATGTTTGGCCTGAAACTGTAAATTTTACAGATTTACGAGCAACAGAAAACAGTCAAAGCATGGAAAGCACCAAGCAGCTCCTGTAGTGGGTGCCATTGACTCTGTCTGCAATGTTCAAATCAGGGTAAATGGAACTGAAGGCAGTATTGTTAAGCGCACCTCAAACAAAAATGATGTAGACATGCAGCAAAAGTAACATCAAGCAAGGGGCAAGGAGGGTCTGCTCTCGCTTCTGGCAGAGTGAGAAGTTAAAACTGGTCTATTTTTCCCCACAGCTATCAGATGCTGGACAGACTTTTGAAGATGGAGCAGAAGATGTGATTGGATGCCATGACAGCACAGCTGCTGGTGCAGCCTTGCACTGGTCTGGGATCTCATGAGCAAAAAGTCACCTTGACCTTAATTTCTCAGTTTTAAAAGCAAACAGGCACAAACTCCCAGCTCCCTTCTGTTCTGGAGCTCAACTCTGAAATAAAGAGATCAAGCCAGTGCAGCAGCAATCAGCTGGATGTAAATTGTGTGGAAGGGGGAGGGAAGTAGATCAAGGTGCCCAAGGGGCAGCTTCCTCTGCCCAGCTGGGTGCTCATGGCCAGGGTTAAGTGCCTCAAATGCTGTCCTGGGCACAGAGTACTAGCAAGAGACTTAAAACAGTTTGAGTTTTGTTTTTCAAAATTAGCTTTATATCGCATCCATTTCAAATTAAGCTGGTAAAATGAGCCTACAGCTTTATGTATTCAGAAAGGAACCTTTTCAGTTTTAGCATTTCAGGTCATCAAATTACTGAAGAGAATTCAAGGTCATGTTTTCCATCACTTCTAATGTTTCAAAGATGTTTTTGTAAGAAAGACAGTTTTGGTTTTTTAAAGACTTTTAAAACTAGATTTCACTAGATTAAGAAAACCCCAAAATGTTTATGAAAACACTCTTATGTTCTCTTCTAGTCTCTGCTGCTCTCAAAAACTGGTAGCATGGAATTAAAGTTTGATATCCTTTTTCTTATAGTAGAAAAAGTTCTTCCTTTTCACTTCTTTCCCGCTTTCACTTTGGATAAAGTGACTTCCAAAAGGATTGAATAAAGCTATCTTTAGATTGAGAACAAGTAATAACATGCAATAGGATTTTTTCCAGTTAATCAAAATCTCATAAAAATGTGAGAAGAGAGAAGTTCCCACAGTAAGTTATTGTTTTTAAGATGATAAAAATACACTTTCCTCCTTTTTGATATTTCTTAATTTTGCACACTTTTAATTTGGAAAATATTACTGAATAATTTTACTGAAGTAAGACAGCTTTAATCAAGACTTCTCTTGGGAAAATTCTCATGAATAAGCTTTTTCCCCCTCCTATGATTAATAGTGTTGCAATGTTAGAGCAGTCTAAAATGAAATCGTCAGTGAAAGTCAAGCCAAAAATGACGCTATAGAGAGATTATGAATGCATCATAGCCATCGTATCTTTTTAACAACTAGTAATCCAGAAATGGCTGTTTTTAAAAGAAGATTTTACGAGAAGTTTTACCTCCAAAACAATTCTGGGAATATTGAAGCCTTAAAGGTTATCTGAAATAAAGAAGTTGGTGGATGTCTTATCCAAGGAGAAAAACGTATACGTCCACACTATTGCTGTTTTTATTAGGTACTATAAAAGCCAAGTGAAAAGCTTGTTCAAATAAAAGATCTTGCAATTTTAATATAATTTTATTTGGGCCCTCAAATTTTGATTCCTGTGGGCATAAAACATGTAATTAACCCCTTTTCCACTTGTTCTGCATATCTGTCCTGTAATGCATCAGATTCAATCTTGTATTAGTAAATACATATCTTATTCTGTTTGATCATTTTTACAAACATATTATCTACCCAATTCCTTTACTTCCTGTAGTCAGCATTCATCTATAGCAAAGTATTTTAACTATTTTCCTTCTGAGCAATCACAAGTCCTTTTATATGTCTCTTTGGTGGAGTTACACAGCTGTCATTTCAAGGTAGCTTAATTAACTTAACTAGTCTGCATCCTCCCCTTGCAATGAAGACTTGCAAAGAACTGCAGACTGTTTTTTGTGCTTACCTGGGGCAGTCAGTGAGAGCAACAGAATGCCCCATTACTGTGGGCCAAATATGTCTCCCTAAGAAGTTTTATTATAAAACTGTCCTAGGGAAAAATCTACATTTTCAGTGTGTCAGCCTGACTTCCTATTCATCTTTTAAGATGAAACAATAACTCACAGCTACAGAGAGTTTCTGGAAGGCTGTGGTTTAACCCAGCAGACAGCTAAATACCACAAAGCATTTGCTCGCTCTACCTCAAGTGAGACAAGAAAGAGAGGTAGAAACAAAATAGAACTTGGGGGTTGAGATAAAAACTATTTACTAGGACAGAAAAGGAAAATTGAAACAAACAAAAAGAAGCAGTAATAACTATATAAACACAATGCAATTTCTCATCATCCACCCTCTGACTGACACCTCACATGGCCCACCAGCAATACAAGGACTCACCACTTGCTGACCAACATCCAGCAATCCCCCAGCAGTAACCACTCTTTGCTCAGCTCCCCGCAGCTTTATAGCCTTCCACATGATGGCATAACCCCTAGCCTAATTCACCCCACCTGTTCTGGCTCTGCCCCTGCTGAGTGGCCCTGCCTGGTCCCAGGTGTTCTCCCATCATGCAGCAACAACCAAACACTGGTGCGCTATTAACACTGTCTTGGCTGTAAACCAGGGCAAAGGTGCATTGCATGAACCATTCCTAAACTGAGAGGGGTTCTGTTTGCTCCCTATCAGTATGTTGCACGTTGCAGTGAGCTGGTAAAAACATTCCAATAGCCCCACCATCACCAAAACAAAACATGAATTTACATAACTTAAAGATGTGCTTATTTACTGTGCTGTCTGATGCTTGCCCCCAGAACCATTACCCTCCAGAGTTTGAATTGTGATTTAAAGAGATCCTTAATGATCCTTCTGAGACAGCTTCCCACACTGCTCAAGTGTGGCTGCTAGTCCAGACAGTAAACGCCATCTCAGCGTCTGCTGATTAGAATATCAATTTACGATGTTGCTCTTTCTTCTACTGTAACACAGTTTCTCAGTCTAAACAATTTTCATTATTACGATAATTTCAAAAAAATCTAGTTTAAAATTATCCTTTACTGAATTTAACTTTGCAACTTGCTATTCTATCTTGAGCAGTTCTCATATTTTGCTTTGCACTAGTTTGGCATTTATCAGCAATTACAAAGTGATTTGAGTGAGCTCTGCCTGTTTTTTTCCCTTAATTTTACCTCACAAATCCCTTTAATTTATTGTAGGATGAGCCTTTACATTCACATTTGGCTGGTAGACACTAACTAACTTACACAGTAACAAAAGTAAGAAAAGTATGATATGAGAAAAAAAAATCTTAGTGGTAGACACCGACTTTTAGAGTGCTACAGTTTTGGAAGTCTTAATATATATTTTTTGAAAATCAAAGTCCCAATTTAAAAGTCAAGATATCAGTTA
The DNA here is from genome assembly GCF_002078875.1 of Numida meleagris. Lineage (NCBI taxonomy): Eukaryota > Metazoa > Chordata > Aves > Galliformes > Numididae > Numida > Numida meleagris. The sequence continues at coordinate 33,029,509 of NC_034411.1, read as the reverse complement.
CTTGTTACATTTGAAAAGATTTTTTATTTTTTATTTTAACAAGTAAATTGGTAAATGATCTAGCAGTGTTGTCATTGCTTAAGTTGTTTTGGGTTGTTGCTTAAAGCTCATGCTAAGGGAAAAGAACTAGTCTTTCAAATGTCTAATTCCTAATGTTGGCAGATTCATCCACTTGATGCTCTTCCATTTTATCTTTCGCATCTCTGCTCCTTTTTTTCTTGCGCTAGAGAAAGAGCAAAATTACCGTTCTAATTCATGCCTGTAGTCATATTCAGAAGTTCACATTCTGAACTCTGTAAAAATGCAGTGACAGAAGAACAAGACAAAAAATAGATTTTGTTGACTGAATTATAAAGAAGGCTGGCCTTGAGAGCATGAACTTTGCTTGAGCTATAATGGGTGCAGCAGTGTATAAAATTTAAACTTTTCTCTGTAGATGAATGTCAACAGTGATTTGCTCTTTTCACAATTGATCAGATAAGTACGATGGTGGATACACATAAAACCTTTAAAAATACCCTTTTCCAGAACATAAGCACATACAAAATGATGACTGTTTTCCTCTTGCCCTTAATGTTACAATGTTGCTGAAGCTTAAAGAAGACCTGAGTTGCACTCAGTTAAGTTGCAATGAGTTAGGAAACCAAGGCAGCTCTTCAGAACAGAATTTATTTTTTTTTTCTTTCTTTTCCACAGAACTTATCCTTCTAAAACACAGTTCAGCAAATAAGAACAGGTTGGGAAAAAAAAAGTCAGCTGGAAAATTTCCGTTTTGAAGGGGTAATGTGTAAAAAAGCATGCCAAACCGTATTAGTTTGGGTGAATCTTCTCAGCAAATTCTGTGCCATGGCCACAGAATACCCCAAAATAAGGAGATGCAAGGCATCCCAGTTCTGTGTCTGTCTCTCTTTTGGGGTCCACAAGACTGCCAGGATCACTCTGTGGGAAGAAGCTACTAGGTGCTGAGGAGGAAGTGTGAAGAAGAGTCTTTCTGTAATTCTAGATGCTCTCCCATAGAAATGTGAGCTGAAAACTCTGGGAGCTTCATTCTACTTATGAGGAATTCGCAGCACTGGAGCAGAGGTTGTCTCCAGAGGGATATAAAAGTCAGCTTTGCCAAAGGTTGTTCTGGAGTGAAATTATATTATCCAGAAACCAACATCTGCAGTCTCTGAAGTCAACTCCACAGCTGAGTCCCATAGCTGGGCATCTACAGAACAACAGCCCGTCTTGTATCCCACTCTCCTGGGAATTCCTCTTTATAAATTTGAAATGATTGTTGCTAGAAACAAAGAAAGAGATAATGAGGTCTATGCAGCCAGCCTCATGTTTCTTTTCTTTGCATTTTTAAGGTTAACATCATTTTTATATCATTTTTATATTTATATCATTTTTATATTTTTTATTATCATTTTTATATTTTTTTCCCTTTGACTGCATCTTTTGTATGTGAACTGTTTCTGTGGGCTGAAATTCTCATTCTGTCAAGACACAGTGCCCAAGGAGCAAAGAGAGAAGAGGCAATGGCCACACAGTGAGATTCATCATAACAGTCTAGGATGACAGAAGGATGCATGCTGGCATGCTTAGTGGCTGGATTTGAAGCACCTACTATAATCCTTCTCACTTCCTACAGTCTTTCATGAGCATGATGACGTATTTTGTCTCAGTTGCTCATATGAGTCTTATTTCTCATTACCATCCTACCTCCCTGCAAAAAGATTCAAGAGTTTCTATCCTTGCCAAGAATAACAACAACAACAAAAAAAAACCACACACACAAAAAACCTCACAGGGAATATAAAACATACAAATGGTACAACTTAAAGCTCTGTATGAAATTGTACCAAAATAAAATCCTAGTGTACATTCACACTAATCACCAACTGTATTCTCCTTTTCTTCTCCAGCAAGAGCAGAAACATCCTGTTGTTATAGGTCATTTTAGTCTATGGCCTGGAAATATTTTATACACTGTGATATGCAGGTGTATTACTTAAAACTAAAAGTAGATAATTACACCATTTACAATAACATCAAAATTCCACTCAGAATTAAAGTTGCATCTGTAAATTGGAAAAGAAAAATAGGGAATATCCAGTATGTCAAAAATTAATATTATCAAAATTTCTCTATCCCACAAAATTATGTGTTTTGAAGTACAGAAGGGTATAGCCATATGCCAAATCTTCAGTATACTTGAAAATACTGAAGAATTTTTCATAGACAGGTATCTGGAAAACTATTCATTGGGGGACATAGGTCTGTGACAACTCCTAGACTCTCAGAGTTTCACAAAGAAAAATAATTCAGCACTAAGGCTTTAAGTATATTTTGCTCACTTGGAAGAATCCATCCAGCTCTAATGAGAACTGAAGTATATGGGAGCTTGACCGTTCTCAGTGGGAAGAGGCTGAAATAATTTCAGCTTTAATAAAATGGGGGCCAAATGTGGTGACTTCTTACGTGGTAGTCAAACATGCTTTTTATGCTAAAGCTGGAAACAGTCATATTAAACCACATGGCTAGGCATCTGGATACCAACTTACATCTTTCCGTGACAGAAAGAGAAGATATGAAAGAACATCTTGCTGATCAAACTTTTACTTACTCATTGCAGATAAAGAACTACCTGGAAAGCACTTAACTGTGCTTTGTTTTGCAGTGCCTGAAATCCTTGAAGACAGTGTATGAAACAAAGGTAATATCACTTGAACATGCTTTGTTTATTGCCAGAGATAAAACATGTACTTACAGGGAAAGAGATGGCATAAGAGAATAGTGTTAGAAAGATAAATTGAGGATGGAAGCCAGTCATTTTGTAACCAAAAAGTCTGAGTTAAACCTTATACTTAGCTTTCTTCACTCAGAGCTTTATATAGAAAAACCGTGGACATTTTCATAGAGTGATCTACTTAATTCCTCTTTTTATGCAAAACTAGGCAGTGGATTTCTTTGGAAAGAAAGTAAAGATTGGACAGATGAGCGTTATGCCAGAAATAAACTATATTGCTACCGTGAAAGTAATTTAAAATCTTTCTTAACATATATTAAAAATCTTAGTATTTCCATAGGAAATGTAAAATAAATTGGAAAATATAAACTAGCTCCATTATCACCCTGGGCCCACAAAACAACCCAGCCTGTAAGGTAACAAGTGAAGAAATGTGAAAACACTGACTTTATAACAAAGGAGCAGTTATTTTCATTGAGGTAAGTGATAACATAAACTAGATTGAGGCAATTTTTGTTCTGCATCATGTAGGAGGAAGTGTGAGCTTAAGGAAGACAGAAGCCCTCATTTGAATAGAAAAATTAGTTCTGCAGAGGCCAGTGGAGACCAGAGGTGAGTGGGGGACAGAGGAATGAGGAGAAAGGACCAGGGACAGAGAATCCCAAGAAGGCTCAACACCATGATCCAGGAAACATCACAGGCAGTGAGATTCCCCTGCAGAAGCAAGTAAAGTCTCATCAAACCTTGTTTCACCATCACATAAACATTACACTCCTGGTTTGTGGTCAACACACAGTTAATTTAACACATCCTGAAGCTTTGTTAATGCTAAAGTTATTACATCTGATGACTGCCAACTGTCTGTGTGTCTGTGCTTTGACGTCTCACAGCTGACAAGATAGACATCCATCCTGCTCTAAGGACTCCTGTGTCCAGGACCTTCAAAAAAACAGTTGGTGTGGGGAGAAGATCCCACCCCAAGCTCCCGCCAAGTGCTCAGAGGGATGTAAAGCAAGGAGAACCTGCAGCTTTCAAGACGTGAGAGAAATGTATCAGGAGGAAAAGAATGGTGACATCTAAACACTACAAAGGAATGGTATTACAAGTGTCTGTGCAGGTGGAAAAAAAAAAAAGTGATAAAAACACCAGCCAACTTCTTTGTAGAACATTTCAAACACTGTCATGCAGGCTGAGGCGACCGCACCTGCCAAAAGGGTCAGCAAGCTAGAAATTTGTTTAAGGCATATGCATTCATATTTTACATTGAAAAAAAAAAAAGCAAGCAGTATCCAGGAAATTCATCCCTGCGTTAGACATTCAGCTCTGTAGGACTGTTGCTCTGCTGAAGCAGTCAGGCTGCCTGAATTTGTTGATCAGATTCACCCATGGACAACATGATACAGGTGCAGGCACAGTCTGTTTTCATTAATATCACAACGACTTGCCAGAGGAAACTAGCATGAGGCAATATCCAGCAGGGTTAAGATAAAAATCTGTCATGTTTTCTACAGATCTTACTCTTGAGAGATGTCTGCCCCCTAAAACAAAAAGAAATCTCATTAGACTTCAGGATTTTTATCCCAATAGCTGTTATTTAGCTCTTAGGAGAAATCCTGCAAGACAAATGAGACTGACTCTGGTTGAAAAAGTCCCTGAGAGCACACTGTCAAACCAGTTAGATTGCATGAGAAATTTCAAAGCACAGGCAGTGGATGAAGCATGTGACAAAAAGCCTGACATAGCTCAGGTCCCATACAAAACCTCTGTGAATTGAAGGAATGACATTAACTCTCCTAGACAGGGAAAAAATGAATATGAACAAAAGACACCTCAAGGGTGACACCTGTGACAGCTCCGGGATGGGTAAGAAGTGAGAGCAATCAGATGGGACACATGTGGAGGTTGCATCTCAGTGGGACAGTGACTCTATCTGAAATTAACCTCTATGATCTCTCAGCTTCTTCTGTAATTGTAGATAAGAGACAATGCTGAAGAAAAATGCAAGGAATTTGCCAAACTACTATCAGATTAAACAGTTGAATGCAAACATAGAGTTGTCATATTGGAAATTTAGAAATATGGCCCTGTGCATAGTCACTTACCTGTTTTATATGCACAATATAAATAATGAATAGCAGTTTGGATTTGGCACATTCCCATGAAATGTCACTTTGACTTTTTACTACTTTGCATGAATACATAAAGCAGTAAACTCTAGAGGCAGCTCATGGTAGCTGTGCTAGCTCTTGCTATTTGTAATCTCTCTTGAGATTACCCCTGTTGGTGACTTTTCTGCTTGATATCTCTGAAAATACCTCTTGTAGCATTTTTCTTTTCATTTGCAAGTAAATAATGTATTTAGGTAACTTAGTTTTCTGTACTATTTTCTTGCAAAATTGTGTCATTTTAATCATCTGTAAAACAAATATTTCCTCTTCCAAAGGATTGGGAACTTGTAACAAATGTCATGGTGTTTATTATTAGTCTTCTGCAGCACTCTCAGGCAAGAAACAGTGGACAAAGCTGAAAATGATCTCTGCTATTTCCCTGTGCCCCACACCCATGGGAGAAGCAGCAAATCTAAGGCAGGCTCCAAAAAAAGCCTCTCTGAAATATCTTCTCTCACTCTTCTTTCTCAGTCACTTACCACTGTAGCATTTAATTTTTCTCACAGTTTTGAGATTGTCATACCTTAACTCATTTCTCATTTGAATTAATTTCATCTTTACAGTAGTCAACTTGTAATTTCTTTGGTACTGGTCAAACCAGTCCTTTATTTCTATTACCCATTCACCCTTGACATTATTATTTTTTGATTTAGTAACACCTGATTATAAATCAGAGCATATTAACCCACTGTCTCTCTTTATTACACTCAAGAAATCAGTGAAACCTTCAATGATTGCGTTCCCATTCTCCATGTCAGTTAATCTTTTTTCCAGGGAAATCTCCACTGCTCCAATTCTGCCAATTGAATAACAATGCCAAGATATGTGATATGAATTTCATTTCTACAAAACATGCTGCTGCTAGAAGTTAGGTTCAACCAACATGTTGCTCAGCTATGATAATGCATCACAATGGAAGTGGTCTACAAAACTGTTCATAAAATCCAATCATTTTGTTATTCAGATTCCAAAGTTTATTCCTTCTAGGAGAATCATATCTTCAATTTTCTTGTCTCAGAATCTGTCAGTTTTGGACAGGTAATCTCAGGGAATGGGGAATGGCATACAATATGACTGGTGAAGCACTGTGCTAAGACTTAGGAGACCTAGGTTATATTCTAGGCTCTGACACTTCGGATGATCTTTGGGAAGTTTCTCACTTTTCCATGTCTTATCCCAAGCATCTTTTTCCATGTGTGTGATATCCTCATCAGTAAAATACCCAGAAAGACATGGAGGAAAAAGGTTTCTAAACTGTCCTGATTTCCTTCTCATTCTTTCTTGACTGTTCATTGTTTTTAACAGCAGGACTATTACAGTGAAAACCACATAAATCCTAACGACCTGATGCTAGTACTAGTGATTCTTCAGATTGTCCCTTAAAAAGCATTTTTTTCACCAAAATTTTCTTGGAATTGAAACATTCCAATTGCCTTTGCACACAAATGAAATTACCTTCTGCTTCCCTTTCCCTCCTTTATGTCAGCGTCTCACTCGAGCTACCCGTCCCAGATAGTATTTCTGACTCTCTGTGATTGAACCGTCTACTAGATATATCCCAACATGCCCCACTAATGTGTGAGGGAAACTGAGAAATAATTTATTTTACTAAAAGTTTTTATTTCAACTTCCTTTATAAACCAGCCAGATTATGGCCTCTAAGGGCCAGGTGTTATCTTTTTTCAAGACAGTAAACACATCAGAATTCTTGTTATAGCAACACTGAATCCATGGTCTATTTTAGGGAGGCACTTATCTATTAACCGTTCTTTGATCTAATTTAAGGATTTTTAAATATATATCTATAACATTAACAAATCATAACATGGAGAAATGTGGAGGAATCAGTAGTACATAAGCATGTTTCTTTTATGGCAAATTCCCCTGAAGTTAAATGAAAATAAGAGAAAAATCACTACCTGTATAATTAGATAAAGAAAACTGACAGGGCTGGAAATAAAAACCTTGCAGGAACTAGGCTGGATGAAGCAGGGTATACTTTATCAAGATGAGAGACACATTTTCTTATCCTGTTACTACAAATGATAATAAAGAAAAGTACTTAGAATGCTTAGAAACATAATAACATAAAATCATTACAGTTGGAAAAGACCTCTAGGATCATCTAGCCGAACTGTCAGCGCGACACCACCACGCCCAGTAACCCTGTCCCCCAGTGCAACATACACCCATTTCTCAACCCTCCGGGGACAGTGACTCCTCCACCTCCCTGGGCATCTTGTTTCAATACCTCACCATGCTTTCTGAGAAGAGTTTTTTCCTACTATCCAACCTGAACCTCCTCTGATGCAGTTTGAGGCCATTTCCTCTCATCCTATCACTGCTACGCGGGAGAAGAGGCTGACCCCCACCTCATCACAACCTCCCTTCAGGCAGTTGTAGAGAGCATTAAGGTCTCCCCTGAACCTCCTCTTCTCAAGACTAAACAATCCCAGTTTAGAATAAAACAGTCCTGACAAATTGAAGATTTTCTTTTCTTCTGCATAGTTACTCTGTGGCTGAAGTCTGAGTATCAGCTATTCCCTTTCCTTACAATTTCATATTATATGTGTTATCTAAGGTCATAAGAAGTGATCCAATCACTCTTGTGTCACTGATCTAAACATTTCATTTCAGACTCACAACCTCATATAAGAAAAAATGAAATGAGGGAAGTGACTTATACTTGGTCTCAGATAGGAGCGATCTTGTATTTACGTCCTCTAACGTGGACTTTGAGCCAGAAATCTTTATCTATTATTTAAAAATTATTGTTCTTTTAAAAATGCAACAGATGTTTTGATTCACTTTGCTTATGCATTTCTGAAGCTGAAATTTCTCGTTCTAAATTGAATGTACCTGACCAACAACCTAAAAAGAGTTCAGAACTGAGGGATACCAACAGGGTTTAGATTCAGCAAAGAGACACTATAGTACAGGGGGAGTCTTTTCTTCACTGTGCTTTTCATGAATCAGACAGTAATAATGAATGGTAAATAATCTTTTTTTAAAAAAAAAGTAGTATCTTTAATTTAAATGAATTACACAGTCCAATCTCTATTTCTCATATACCTTCATGGACTTCATTATGACCATTAAAAGGGAAAAATAACTCTTCCTATAATTTCTTACTCTCCTACTTTTAGACTAATCAAATTAAACATAATTTATATCAACATGATTATCTTAACTAGAAGTCATTTTCTTCTGTGCTTTTTCCTGTGGTTTTGTTTCATAATCTGTGTATAAGCAGTCACTGTTTTTCCAACACGGAAGGTTATTTTCCAGGCACTACTGATTTTCTTATCCACACACACATGGATACAGGCTGTTTGGCAGATTTTTCTACTTATTATTTAGTTGATTGTTTAGTGCTTCTGGTGAGTCTGGCATATCTAAGGCCGCAGGAGTTCTGCTTGTCTGTATTTCCCCTGTAGCCTGTTGTGATGAGGAAGGCATTACTATACCATCTCTTGCAGGGAACTTTCATTTTGCCAACTGACTGCAAAGAAAATCTGTTCAAAGGATCTTATAATTGCTTTGGTTTAAAATACATAGATGCACAAAAGCAAAAAGGGTATTTATACTCCAGGAACTGTGTTGGGGGAAAAAAAAAGTGAAGTAGTAATAAACTCCAAGTAAGAAGTGATATATCCTCATATACAGGTCACTCAAATACTCAAACCCGTGATTTCTTTAATTTTAATTTTCCAAAGGCTTTTGGGCTAAAGTCCTGAATACGCTTGGTTGCTCCCTGCAAGACTTGCACAAACCAAACTGAGGTAAGCTACTGGAGGGCTGATCCTTTCTATATTCTCCTTTTAGATTACTTAAATTATATACAGTTGCTATGAGTAAGATTTTCTTAACCCGAATTTGTTTGCGCAATCTTTCCATTTGTTTTGCTGTACAATCTGTCATAACCACTCTTTATTCTTCCAGTATGGAAGGTTATTTATAAACACTGAGTCCTTATCCATTTTTTTTGTTTGATTGGTCACAGTTTTAATTGATTATAGGATTACTAAGTAAGCGAAGGAGCTGCTGGCAAAGGTTGTCTGTTGGTGGGTTGACATCATGTAGAAGACAGAGGAGTTGCCATGACTTGTGCTTTTTTCATCTATACTATTCACACTATTTGTGAGGAAGCTGATCATTTATAATCACGGAATCATTTGAATTGGAAGGGACCTTTAAAGTCCATCTGGTCCAACCCCCCTGCAATGATCAGGTACACCTACAGCTACATCAGGTGCTCAGAGCCCCTCCAGCCTGACCTTGAGTGCCTCCAAGGACGAGGCATCCACTGCCTCTCTGGGCAACTCGTGCTAGTGCCTCACTGCCCTTACTGTATTATTCCTCCTTTTAGTTTGAAAATGTACAGAAAAAACTCCTGGAAAGCCAAGAACAGAATGTACACATCCAGTCTGCTGTTTCAAATATAGGACTAATATTTGACTGATAATTACTAAAACCAAACTTGCTAAAAGGGTCAAACAACTTCAAGTTTATTGTGGTACTGAATTCTTTGAGTATTAACTGCAGGAGTGAGTGTTGTACAAAGTATGCTCCCAAATCCTCAACATTCAGAACAGACTAGCCTAATAGCAGAAGAATTCCAGTATTTGGGGCACACCAGAGGAATGTCAGTATTTGGGACAGACCAAAGAAATGCCTGGTTCAGTAGTCTCTGTCTCTGTTACTTGAAGTGGAAGCTTTTGAGCATGGAAGAAAAATGGGATTCTGTGTTATTTTATAACATAACATTACAGATTAGATATGGTTAGATGTGATGTTTGATACAGTATACCACAGCACTGGGGAACTTCTGAGTATGAGGCAAATCTTCTGAAACTAACAGCTGTTAGAAATACAACCACCACTGCTTTTATCTTTTCAGTGAGTCATTTTGTCTTCATGTAATAAAGTGATTTTTGCATTTGTTTTACAGAAACAGCTACTGTGCACAAGCTTTTTTTCAATAATATTTAACACACAAAAGCAAAAAAACCTAAAAATACTCATATCTCAAATACAAGGCAAGATATGTTAATTTCTACTCTTGCATAAATATTAAAGCACCCTTATAGGAGCTTTAAACTTTAACAGCTTATCTTCCTTCAGTTTTGCAATTTACCTAACATCCATAAATAAATTACCTTTGGTCTTGGAGCATTTAATGAGTGTTTTATGGAAGATGTATGAACCACTGAAAAAAAGGAGAGGAACTTGTAAGTGTATTACATTCATAATCAGAGAAGTTATGACCTATGGCCATTCCCAATCAAAGTGTACTTTTGAACATTAAACCAGTATAAAATGCAACATAAAAACTATGTGATTTCTCAATGTGCTTTATAACTTTGGGGAAGTAGAAAAGGAATGAACATCTTTGAGGCTACTTCTTAGAAGCTTATAAGGCAAGCCAAATAAGGCAAACGTTTCTATAATGCCTGGCCAGTGATATATTTGAACATGAAATCTTGCTTTTAGAACCTGTCCTGATAAATTTACAAATGTAAAATTACTTTTTTTTTTTTTGTGAAGGTTGAAGCTTTTGTAGAAGTGACTATCACAAGCTTTTCCTTTGGGCAAAACCACTTAAATAGCTTTAGCATTAAAAAAAGGACTTTGTATTCCTGCCCCATGACCTGAATTTGAGATGAATAATCCTTTTCAACATTTTCATAAATGTAAATCAAATGCCAAGCCATAGCAGCAGTCATTATGAATAATTAAAAAGCATTTAGCAACTTTGTGGCTGAAGATCATTGGACTGGTGCAGCTTTCCATGACATCAGTTTAATGGCACCAATTATTCCCATTGGTGTTATACTAACACTATGCTGGCACAGGAGAGCAGAAACAACATTTGCTTCTTCAGGGTACAAATGGGTAAACACTTAGGGTTGTTAAGTGTTTTTTAAATCCTGTAGTTGTCTACTTTGAGGCTCTTTCCAATACAGTTGGTTGATTCCTACAAGGGTGAATGTTTCTTGGGACATATTACCTAAGAGTGTACAGACACATAATATTATCTCTACTGCTTTACTTAATTGTACATTTTATCCAGAGAATTCCTCTGAGCTATTCATCTCTCATACTGACGCTGTTTAAACTTTTTCTGTTCTGTCTCCCTATCTAATCCTCGTAAGTACTGACTCATCACTGTGCTGCTTTGGCTTTCTACTACGTGCAACTTTGCTGTAATACATGGACATAAATGCAAAAGCAGTAGAGTGATAAATCATATCTGTAATGCATGAATTATACTTTGGGTAACACATGAATGCCCCAAGCAGTGCTAAACACATGGCTTTAGCATTTAATGTCCTTTTATTTATACCCCAGTATGTAAATTACATCTTGTATTAATTACTGTTTATTTTACCTCAGAAAAATAAATAAACGTAATCCTCTATACTAAATTTTGTTTTAAGCACAGGATTTTTGTGAGTTTTAATTCTTGAGAACCTTCTCAGCTTGGACTTTAAAAAGCAGCAAGTCTTTCTATTCTGTCTTGGTGACTAGCTGGCAGTGCTGCAGCAGCAAAAAGGTTTTCAGTAAGTTAGATTGCTTGGCTCAGTTCTTCATAAGAAACTGTATAAAACACGAATCTCTCCTTTTTTTAAAACCCCACATTCACCACTCTGCTTTTTATGTTGCTATGCTTCAAACAAACAAACAAAAACACTGGAGCAATCCAGTAACAGCAGGCTTCTCCTTGAGAAGTGGAGAGGAACCCTAATTTCGTCAGCTGCATATGAAAATATTTTGAGGAGAGAAAATTAGAGTTTCAAGTGAGACACTCCAAGACTCTTGGCAGAGATCTTATTAAAGATAAGGAGAAAATAAAATATTAAGAATCATAATATTGAATGCCAAATTTTCCTGAAGGCTACAGCTAGAATCCGAACAGTCTAGAAAGGCAATATTTCACTTGCAATTTGAAAATGTTTCACCTGGGGAAAAACCTTTATCTGTCACTTCAGATAGCAAAAGAATTTAGACTCTCTTATTGAGCTTACTCTCATCTTTACTCTCTGTAGATATTTTTTTCCCAAAAAATGGAGTCTTTGTTATTTTCTAATCCTTCTGTTTTTCTCAGATGGTGATAAGAACCATATTATGAACGAAATCAGGAAGCGTAAAGGAAATATTTCATATCTAGGGGAAAATACGTTTCTCCAGATTTCACTAAGGCAAAACAAGCCCAAACAAAGAAGCTTATGATTCTGAAAGATTCATTTGCTTCCTTTAGTATGACTGCTCCAGGGTGGCGGGGAGCTTTTTTGGGTTTCTTTTTTTTTAATTTCCCTTCAGCTAGAATATGATTAATTGTTGAAAGAGAGAGAAAAAGAAAGGTGTTTGTCTTTGATTTAGATGGTGCTGAGCATATTTAGTGTCTCACTCTATAAAAACAGGAAGTTCAAAAAAAAGAGGTATTTTCTACCACTCCAGTGATGGGCTGTTATCTGAAAGCTTTCTTCCCAGAACAAATATTGAAAGAATTGTTCCACCTCCCCTCCCTAGGACATTCACTTCACTGACATACAGTAAAGGTTTCAATCTAATGAACAGTTTTATCAGGATTTGCTGTTACGAAAATGAGTACCGAGGTTTGCATTTATTGCACTGCTTAATGGGACAGAAAAAGAATTGTTTCTCATTCTTGTAAAGTGACATTTTCCATCATGCAGTGATCTCTGTAGAGCCTGCAGCCAGGTTCAGTTCTGCTTTCAGGGTGCCACTGGGGAATAAAACTTGCACAGCACTCCTTGGACTGGTCAGCTCTCCTGTTTCTTCTCATGTTCCCTTGGCATCCCAGCTCTGTCTACAAGGCACTAAGTAGGCTGTACCTGATCTTTCCCAGGAAGGAAAACATGGATGCACTGGCTCATAGGCCTATGGGCAGGAAGAATAATTTCTGGAAGGGAGTAAGAAGTCTGAAGTAGATTTATTCCTGTACAAGTTTGCTTTCATTTACTGAGGTAATGACAGCTGTGAATTTGCTGTTCTACAGCAATGCTAAAACAACTGCGGTCTGAAGGGTGGCACAGCTGCCTTTCTGTCAGAAGCAGGCTCAGCCCAGGCCTTCCTGGTGGGTTCTGGAAGAGATTAGTCCAATGGCACAGCACCCTCCCAAGATGAAATGACTGTAAGCACCAAGGGAGTTACAATGTGTGAAGGGCCTCGGAACACCACTAAAGCAGCAACATCAGAGAGAGAATCAAGCCCAGTTTGGTCCTTTCAAAGAGATGTATTATTTCCAGTGACAGTAAATTGCTCTTTGAAACAGTAGGAGGCAACTTCTGTAACTTGCTAGTAGTTCTTTGCTAGTCTCTCATTTCTGCAACAGGGGGTGTTATTAATTAACACATTAGCACATTATTAAAAATCAGAAAAAAAGATTCATTCGTATTTGGAAAGCGCTCCTGGGCAGTTAAAAATAAGCTGAATACCTGACTCTTCAAGAACTGGAGCCCCAAGTTAGCACCTAAAGATTTGATCTCTTTTTTTCATACATCTTTTTGTCTCTGCACTGATGCCTGTCCTCATTTCAAAGTTTACAAGCAGTAGCAAAACTTCCAACTTCATGCTGCGATTGTATAATTTGTCAAACCTGAGTAGATGCTTTCAAAGACATTTGCTCAAATGATTACAGCCACTGTTGAAAAACTCTGAATACTGAATGAACATTTTAGTAATCAAATGCAAGTAATGCCTGTTTTCTTGCTAACTCTTCTTGTTTTGTTGTCTACAGGGAAGAGTATTATTTTATGAGAAGTTAAGCTCAGTAAATTCATCAGCATAACCTGATTTGCCATGTGGCTGCAATAAAAGCAGTACAAAGGCCAAAAACAATTTTCCATTTATGCACATATTTAAAGTTAACCTCCAGCCTTTTCCACTTCACTAGAGGTCCAGTAAGTACAGTACATAACTTTGTGCCTTAAGCTTTTAGATGGAACTAATTTAATATTTATTAGTTGCTTTTCATGGTACAGTTACCACTCATCACAGTTGAATGTATTCTTCAGATCAGCTAATCATCTGATTTGATCCTGTATCGTGGAAAATAGATATATTGATTTTTAAGCCTTTTTTGATCATTGAGAAGGCTGAGGAAAGAGAATAATTGTTTTTTTAAGACTGTTTAAATGAAGGGAGGAGCTATGTTTAATCAGGGCCAGAATTTTGGAGAGGATGCCAGTGTAATGATTCCTGTTGGAACTGGTCCATGTGTAATACCGTGGTCTGACCCCAGTTAAGTACACAGAGCAAGTCTCATCTAGAATGAAATTAGAGAAATGAGGGTAGTTACATTAAAGAAGGGAAAAAGCTGATTTGCGAACACTTGTAGATATGTTTCTGCTCCTTGACTCTTACAGCTACCTATCAGATTTTATTTCTTCAGGCTATTCACAAGTATTCACACATTCCTTCTGTGGCTTTATGTCAGTAAAAACCTGTGCTTTAAAAACAGAAAATCTCCTTCCTGACCTAATACAATGTGTACACAAATATATTGGTGCCCATTAAATGGGCCTTGTTATGACATTCAGGAAGGAGAGAGAGTTGATTAATTTTTTTTTTTCCAGGCATTCAGTCTTAATCCAATCAAGGCAGAAAAAAAATCAGAAACAAGAAAATGTAATTTGCTATTCAGGTGTTCATAACGTATGAGAAATAATGGGCTCTTTGGTACTTTCCTCTAGCTCTGTGGGATTTTGGTTTTGTTCGAGCACAGTGCTTGCTGTAATAACTAACAGACTATAACCTTACAGGCTGTGTTGTACATGTGTGGACTTACTACACACTTGGCATTCTAACTTTTCTCATATTTCTTGCCATTTACACTTATATTCAAAGTTCAAATATGACTTGCTTTCCAAATCCAGACTTCTGTTACTTTTTCCTTCTTCTTAATGCTGCTTTTAGAAAAAAATCAATTTACATACCATTATTTTTCCTGATCCCTGATTCCTCAAAGATATTATTCAAATTCAGTAAATGGATAACTGAACGTGCTTCTGTTCTTAACAGTGTACTCACTGACAAATCTAAGTCAGTGTCTTGTAGTAGGGATTGAAGCTGTTTTTATTTCACGGTCATAACTAGTAATTTATTTTACGCAGGGTCATTCTAGTTACATAAGCAGATCTCTTACAAAACTAAATTAAGTCATCGCTGAGGAGGAAGTCTTACCATTTTACTTCACTGGGGATAGGCTCAAGGCTCTTGAAAGCATTTTTTCTAAGCCCACAAGCTATCAAAAGTCTGAAGTGGAGTTTGAAGTGGCAAATAAGCAAGACAGAGGAATTACAGAAGGCCCTGTTGCTCTCCCCAGAGGGGAGAGCTCAGCACTGCCCCTCCGCTCCCCGTGAGGAGCTGCAGCGGCCATGAGGCCTTCCCTCAGCTCCTCTGCTCTAGGCTGAGCAAACCCAGGGACCTCAGCTGCTCCTCCATGTAACTTCCTGTCTAGACTCTTCACCATATTTATTGCCCTGGAACAGTACAAAGCCAACTGATGCCATTTTTCACTAAAGGAACAGAACGTATGGATATCCTAATTAACATTCTTCAGATGTCTGGAAGCATTATATATCCATTTGGGAGAGCAGTAGCATAGTAGTTGTGTCCTACATGACTAAGAACAGAACAAAGTATTTTGTCTTACTTACACTGTTGATTTTTCATCTTTTTACAGTAGAATTTTTTTGCTTTTTTTTCCCCCCATTGCTTAAGACTTTATTGTGGAAGTTGACAGGAGTATCCCTATTGATTTCATTAGAACAAAGAGATAATTAAAATAAAACTTAAGATTTCACTCTTCTTGAAAGCAATTATGACATACAGGTTCCTCTGAGGAAGCTGTAGTCTGTTACTTCTATCTTCTTACACTAGACTTCATACCTTCTGCACTTATTTAAGAGATAAAGGACAGAAAAAAATAAAATGAAAGAATAAAACACATGATACTTCCACAGCCTACTGCATATATATATATACATACACACACACACTTAAAGTATGATTTATTAAATGGTTTCCACAATCCCCATATGAATTAGATATTCTGGAACTTAAAGCTAAGGATCTATTATAAAACAATATATGTGGAAAGTGTATGTAGACAATTAAACATGTTTAATTAAAAACCAACAAATAGGAAAACAAGAGTTTTACACAGTTCCTTATCTGAATGAAATAAAATACTGAATATATATATGTTTTTTTTTTTGAGGGGAGGGAAGGGGAAGAGGACATATGGGAGTAAAATGCTTTGTTAAAATTTCACTTACTGTAATATGCAAATGCAGAGACAAGCTTGAAATTAATTAATTGCAGTTCACCACTGTATGAAATCAGTAGTTACCAAAGTCCTGAAATGAAAACAAATCCACCTAGCTTGGCTAATTTCTGGTATGTTTTGAAATGACAACACAGGACAAGAAAAGGGGAGAATCTAGGTGAAATGAGCTCTTGGCCACACAGGCACTTAATTTCACAGCAGGTATATATTATACTGTAGGTATAATTATATGATTCAGTGTATTAAGTGGCTGGCATTCTCTGGCATCCCCTACTCTTAATCCAAAAAATTACTTAAGACTCAAGCAGCTGTGTAAATCTGTGCCAATGTCAAAAGTGCTTATGCAAATGCAGTGGGCAGAGTTATCATTCCCCAGTGAAGTTTAGGAACACTCAAGCATTTGGCTTGATTTGTTTGCAATGATATCTGAAAAGAAAACATTTATACCAGAAATATTTCTACATTTTCCCAGTGCTCAGTTGACATTTATGAGGCAGAGGATATTTTCTACTAGAAGGCTTTTTCATTTCATTTACACATTATTAGAGACTAGATAAAGTATTTTCAACACTCTATGTGGAGGTTTTGACTAAGGATTCCTGGAAGTCAAAGTCGTGACTCAAAACTAACTCTTGTTCACTCCTGCATGACTCTCAAGTGAAGACACTGAAATCTAAAATTTCTTGTACTTCTGTTTAGCAAAAGTATTCAAAAGGATTTGTTTACTTATTACACTGAAAAATCAATTACTGAATGTGCAATCATCTCTACTCTGTTCCATCTCCATTAGTGTTACCCTTGAGTGTTATCTGTTATTAGATATTACTTGGAACAAAGCCACTCAGCTCTGCCAGCTGTGCCACTTATGATCAACACCGGATGATATCTTCCTCCCTTATACAAACGTGGGGGTAAGTGCTTGTTTTTTCCCACTAAGATGACATCTCTCCAGCCATGCCCTCACTGTTGTAGTAACATCAGCTTCAGCTTGAACAATATTTTGTCCCAGAAGTTGATAATATTTAGTATCCAGATACACAGGCTGTTCTAAACATATTCATTTAAATATTTGACTGATGAAGAAATTCTCTCTTTGGAGAAAGAGAGGAGGAGGCTTGTCATCTTGCTCAGAAACACCCAGCTCTACCAGTGGAGTAAGAAAGGGTGTAGCATATCTCTGTCTTGACCTAGCCATAACGAAGCTAACGTTTGTGATCTTTGCTCTGCCTAGATCTTCACTCCCTTTAGAGATTTAATGAATGCCTTCATAATATACAATAAGGACAGTTGTAGCAACCAGAAAGATCAACACAATGGAAAAAGCATAACAAAAGAGGCGGAAGGACTGGCAGGATAGAAAGGTGCCACAAAGAAAGGGAAGTAGATCACTCACCCATATCAGAAGACTCTAGGTTCACATGGAAAAGCTTCCACTACGGAGAGATCCCCAGAAGGGGATCCTTCCTTAGTGGCAGTCACCCCTTAAATGAGGCCTAAGAGGGGTGAAACCCGACTCCACCCCTTTTGGTCTCACAGTGAATTGCCTTCATCTGTGCTCCCAGGGCTGACTGGGTCTGTCCTCCAGGTGGTTCAGGCCATGGCTCAGCAGTTCCCATACAATAGTTAACTCCTTTCTTGATATGTGTCTCTGGAAAAGACATGCTAACATCGCATCCCAAGACTGCAAATTGTGATGAAATTAGAAATAACACTAGGCAGTTGTTAAGAGACCATCCTTGAATCCTAAAGGCTTTGTTATATGCCTTTCACTCATTGTATAGATCCTTCTGTTGTGGATGAGGACCTTCCTGTAAGTTAGTGCTTTATAATGGTAGAAGTAGAAAGCAAAAGTATCAAGGTGTAATACGCTTTTCAAGATGGATGATATATTTCAAAATATCCTGAAATTATCTTTGATCAAAATTTTTGTCAAGTGCTAATCCAAAAGTTATTATCTGTGTTTGCTTATTGTGTTTCCCATTAGTTCAGGGGCAGTGGTAGATTTCTTTTCAAAGGATTTGATTCTAACATTATAATTTCTTTAAAAAAAGAAGTTATCTGTCCCCGTCATATTTTGTATTTGCGAAATCAAAAGTGCTCTGTGTATTTCAAGTCTGAACGCTTGTTGTTCATGTCAAAAATGAGACTGGGATTATGAAAAATACCAAGGGGAAAAATGAAAGGTTTCCTTTTAAAATGAAGACCCACCAGAAAGCAGAGCAAAATCAAGAGAAAGATTCTTGTTGACTTTTCCACAGATTGGATCATTTGGATAATTTTCTAGCACAATGTATTTTAAAGCATGTTTCAATATGGGATGCTAATTTTTTTCTGATACACTATATTTTTGAAATAATTAAATCTATATGCATGAAACAAATAAGTTAGATATCATTATTTCAAGAAATGTAAAACATTTTTATATGCCCTTCAGGTCTCTTTTCAGTGTAAGTTTAATGTGGAGGCAAATGTGAAAGGATAACAGTATCTTACTGTTATATTTTAGTGCATTTATCACAGTAGGTAAGAAATTGCACCCCAATATATTAGGAATAACACAGGACAATGAACACATTTCATATTTTTTTAATACAACTAAAACTGTGCCTGCTGTGTTAAGAATGGGGTTTGCACTTGAGCTGAATTAATTATGCTGACTCATTATCAAGGGTGAGGAGTGAAATGCCTTGTTTTAACATTGTGCATTTGTAACTTATGAACTGCATTCTTTTCTGGAAGCTCATTCTGCTTCATAGCAAGCACATTTGCCTCTCATTGACATCAGCAAAAGCTCTAGTGGCAAATATTAAAAATTAAAACAGAAAAAACCCCGTAACTAAACACCACCAAAGCCAACACCAAAACCAAAAATATTCTGCACTATTCTCTGGCATATCAAGTCTCAAATAACCTTCATAATCAAACACAAGATTCTACCTTTTCAACAGTTTTAAAATGAGATAAATATAAAGGATACCTTTAAATTAATTCCTAAGTTATCTTCTGCTCCCTGCAGCAGCCTTCCTTGAGAGGGCAATCACATCGGTAGAGAAGCGGCGATTTTGGCAAAGGCTATTTAGAATGTTAATTAAAGCCCTAACTGTGCTTTCAGTCTTTGTTTGTACCCTGCTGCTTACATCTGCCACATATTTACCATTCTCCAGCTCAAAAACACACCTAGAAACATCATTGCTGTCTCTAGGAAGCCATACAGAATTTAATTTTCATTTGATGAATCTGGTAATTTCTCAAGGAAGCATCCGGTCTCATTGTAATACAGAAATGTCCTTATGGGGTACTACCTATATCCCTGTGATCTTAGGGCTCATTAGAAAGTAGGGTATTCTGAGGATAATCTTTTCCATATGAAAAGAAACAACCAAAGTACCATGGTAATGTCTGAATGTTTTGTAGGGGAATATTTCCCTGACTGTTTTATCCTCTGAAGAAAACAAACAACTCTGTGTACTGCACTAGGACCCCATGGTCTTTTCCTGGGGAATATCAGGGAGTAGGACAGCAAGATCACTTTTGAAAGACACTGGAGCTTCAGGAGATAAGGTCCATAAAAAGCCAGGGATATTTGCAAAGGAAATGATTCATGGTGGTTGCTGAAGGCATTTTTTTGTGGTGCTCAGTGTGCATTGAAACTCTCTGGTCTGAGACAGTTTTACTACATGGATCTGTGCTTAAGTCTGTGCCTTTATTCACAGCTCAAGATTTAGGCTCCTTAGTTATGGTCATTGTCTCCCAGGAGGTCAGAAACATGAATGTTTCAGAGCAAGGTAACTGAAATGAGCACAGAATTCAACATAAAACTTGGAGTATATTTCAAAACATAAAGAAAGATACATTTTCAACTGTGCAATTACCTGGATTGTCCCAATGAAAAAATATTAATCTCTGTGTGTGTTAAAAAGTTAAGTCATGGCCTGTGTTACTTTATCTAGACATAGGCCTGAATACCTTCTTGTTGGCAGGAGACACTAGGTTTCTTCTCTCCATAACTTTCTGGCCCTTTCGTATCCATCCATCTGGCAAGAGGAAGTCCACAGTTTAATTTTTCTTCCATTTTCCCATCCTCTCTGGTCCTCTGTCGCCTGCTAAGGAAAACTGAATGACTGTTTTCAACAACCAGTGGAGTTGATCAGATCTGCACCTTCATATTGGTTCTTGGTCCTTATGGATGAAAGTAAGAGCAAAAGAGAGGGAGCTCCATTACACTCCTCCTCCAGCAGTTCTTGCCAGGACTATTTCAGCTCCAGTTATCACTCCTGTCACATAATAGCAACACAGCAAATTCTTCTGATTTCCTGTACATAAAACCCCTGAGAAAAGTAGTGCTGATTCCTCTTCTTTTCAGAGAGAGCTATCATTGCCTGTTTTCCTGTATGATGCCTATAGGATTGCTCTGCTTCATTACTCATTTCGTGGTTGGATTTTAAAGCAGAAAGTCAGTTAATAAATCTCAATCTAATGAATCATTCAAACCATCTAGCCACTTGGCTGATGGCTCTTTTCTCCCAGTGACCATTTTTCATAGCAATATTTTATATGTTAAGATATTTTGGTCTTTGGATCATAAAAAGTTGCTAACCAATGTATTTATTTATCCCAGAGGAAAAGGATAGTCTGCTACTTTAAAACATTTTCACATTTAAGAAAAAATAGTAAATAAGCAAGCAAACAAAAAACTCTCTTCCACTCAGGTACTATAAATTATATTATATGAGATATAATTTATCCTTTCAGTGAAGATTTTTTTTTGTTTCTTTGCTTACCTGTGAGTTCGATCTAATAGCTGCAGTCGAATTATTATCTTCAGACTGGAAAGTATTTACAGATAAGAAACACAGCTCCTACTTTGATAATATATATATATATATATATCTCCTTGGTATCACATTTTACTGTGCAGAGTCAGAGCAACAGGATCTTCTACGTAACTATCAGCACCCAGATATATTTTAGATTGTTAGAAATGCAGTATAATTTCCTGCATGGGTGTCCGCATGGTGAAAACCTGAATTACATCTGGACATCTCCTTCAGCTGGGGTCATTCAGCATCTAGGAGAATCAGATCCATGAGTATAGTGGAATGCCTTTTCCTTGTTATTCTGTGGGGTCTTATGTTTGTTTTGTTACTGCTTTGTTTTTCCTTAGCCTCTGAGATTTGATGTGGCAGAAAGAACAGGAACGTTTCCTCTGAGAAGCTGTTTTTGAAGACCTATCACCCCTGAAGAAGAAATTAATAATACATAAAACCTACTAAGAAATGTGAAGAAGGATTAATACCAACAGCTCCCTACCTAACTACACCGGCTGTGCTGTGGGTTTTATGAAAGCCGGTTGTCTTTTAAAGAGCAGTATCATTAGCTGTCATTGCTGTTTCCACTTACTTTTCACTTCTGCCAAACCTGAGAACTGCAAGAATGATAGTAAAATAAAATGAAGCACCCATTTGTCATTGTCTCTACTCCTAACAACATGTCCCTGCCATATTTCTAAAGCTGTAGCGGATGATATGGGGCAGGGAGCCCTGTAGCTGGGAAAGAAACCTGCGCAGCTTGGCCACAGTCACATCACAGGAGGCTCAAAGGTTTCTCTGGTCTTGTGACACTTCCTGAGATATTTGCAACTATATTAAAAAGCCAAATTGAAATTTTTATAATAATCATGTTTTCTTGATCTATGAGGGCTGTAGATAGTAAATAGTTTTACCTGACATTTCCCCACATTTTTTTTCCATATGAAAAAAGCCTTGTTTTCTTTACAAATTTTTCTTCATTAGAAACTTTTTATCTGGCTTCTGTGATTGTCAGGGTGATATAATCAAATGAGTCTGAGACAGAATTCTTATCAAGGACATGTAAATTACCATTTGGTCAGCTCCTAAGCTCCAAATAACCCAGGACTTAATGGCACTGTCCCAGTGGAGATGGAACACGGTACCTATGGAATTGGATCCCAGATATGGCACATCAGTCACAACCTAGATGTAAAATTTTAATCCAGATTGACCTTACTTTTCCCAAATACCCTGTTCTGTACTCACACCAAGCTATGCTACAGGAGATTTAATCATGCTTTGTCTAGCTATGTCTAACTATGGACTATTTCCCTCCTGGTACTGAAGCTGATGTGCAGTTTGGCATGGAGATCATGAGCTTTCCTCTTCAGGGGAAAAAAAAGAAAGATGCAATTGCAGTCCGTATTCTCTGGTATTTTTTTTTCAAATTTCTTCGTGGTCAAGAAGAGGTGAGGCCACAGAAGCATTGGACAATTAATGTGTGCAGTCTCTGAATATCTCAGCAGCCTCAGAGATATTATTCTCTCCCATGTAACTCCAGTCAGTATACCAGCATTGTTATTGGCTGTTTCCATAAAACACAAAGAAATGGTAAGAGGAGGGAAAAAAAAAAGTCGATCAGCAAAGAAAATACGTTCCTACTTTATTTTTGTTCAGATCAATTTTAGGATCAAGTTCTAATCTCTGTTTCATCAGTACAAATTTACTCTTCCACTGCAACCTTACCCCAGAAAACTGGAGTTTCTGTGTTTTAGTTATGTGACTGAGAGAAGAACTTGTACCTCTATGATTAGAAGTTATTTTGTATTTCAGTTGAGTTGCTAATTCTTTTGGGGACATGGCAATGGATTAGTTGAATTAAACGAGTTTTGAGAGGCAAAATGAGTTTTACAGTGATTATGAGTCAGGCCTATAGTTTATTTTGATCTCTTTTGTTTCCTTATCTGCAGAAATCTGAAAACATAAATACTGTATTGTACCTACCAGAAAGATTTTACAACGCTGACTATTTTTAAACTTGTACTGAAATAAAATGGTTCTGTATTTTCTCTTATGTACTTGAAAGTGTTATGTGTTTTTTTTATTCATTATACTACATTGTTTACTTTCCTTGCCTGGTTGGTTTTCCAAAGTCCTACAGTTTTATCTAGATAAATTACTATTAGCATGAAATTTTTTCAAGGGTTTTGTAGCACAGCTTCCTAAGGGAGCATGGCTTACATGATCATTTCTCTGTGTGTGAACTTGAAAGTAAGATACTCAGAAAAAGAAGCTTTTGAAGCTATTAGCTGGGATTAACTGAATTTGACATAGTAGCTAGGTCTTCAAAATTGTTAAAAACCCATGAGTTTGTGGAAAGTTGTCTGAGGAAAGGCTCAACTGGAAGCGACATATGTGGGCAGCCCCTGATACTACCTGAAATATCAGAGCATCCACACAAGCAACAGTCATCAAGAAAACTTGGTACTCTTCATTTATGTTCTTTGTGGAGCTTTCATTTTTTACTCTTATATGTGAAAACTCATGTTCTCTTCCTATAGAACATAGTTGTTTCTAATGCAAAACTCAAGCATCAAAAAAGTGAATGTGCACCAGATATCCTCACAGCTTGATGCAATCTGTCTTTTAAATTAATCATGAGAATTAATGGTAGCACTGTGAGTAGCGTAAAATGAAATTAGAAAGCCCTTTTCTGCTGAATTCCATGGCAAAGCTCCCTTTGTGTTAATTCTGGCATAATTTCATTCTCAGAGAGTCAAGGGTAGAATTTCAGTGAGCATTTAAAGGAAAATTATCCCATATTTCCCTCCAATGAACCAGGGTTGATTACAGTTACAGTGTGTGTGGTTTTAGATTAAGCTGCTTAAGGCAAAAAAGGCAGATTTTGTGCCTAGTTTTAGCAAGAAAACAGACTAAATTTGGTGGAACTGCTCTGCAGTGTAAATGAGACTAGCCACTGGGTTATGCTGGTCACTCTCATGCTAGTATTAAATGTACCAAACAGGGTGATTGCACTGGGCTGTATAGCACAGAAAAACTTGCCATCCTTAAGGCACTTTAATCACGAATGTATGGTATTTTCATTAGCTACAGCACAACCTGCTCTGAGTTATGTGCAACAAAAGGCAGGCATTTTTGCTTACTTAAGGAGGAATTAAATACGTTAAAGATATGAATAACTTAGTTGTATTTAATGGGTGGACTACTCATTTTCACTGAAAACTGCTATTCTGGTAGCAGAGACAAATGCCATCAGAGACTGATGACATACACTGTGCTTTGCAAGTCAAAGCATACATGTTTACAGCATTAGAAGAGTTACAGCGAAAAGGTATTGGATGGTTTCAGCCCCATAAAACCAGAAAGGGTAAAGGCCACAATGAATAACTTAGATACATCCTAGAAAGAGAGATATGCAGTTCTAATATTTCCCAGCAACACAGAATACATGTAGCTGTGAAAGAAGGCTGTGATTAAGTTAAGCTGCGGTCTCTCTGAGAATCTCTGATGTATGTGTGCATGAAATATACAGACATTATGAACATCTCCTTAGAGTCCTGGTACTGAAAGGGACACCCTTCTGCCATCAAGTCCATCATTGTGCTATTACATGCAACCAAACTAAATAATTTCTTTCACAAGCTGCTCAGACTCCATCTTAAAATTGCACAGCTATTCTCTTCTCCACACATTTCAAAAAAGCTACTCTAATGCACTTGAGTCCATGGAGGACTGCTCCAGTTCTCAGGAAGGCTCTTCACCTTGTTTCTAGTCTAAATGTGTTCATTTCTGCCCATTCGTCCATCAGCAGCAGACTCTAGCTTGAAGCACTGCTATCCTCTGATGTTTCACGCAGTGCAATTAGATCTTTCCTCATCTTTCATTTAGTTAACAAAATAAACCCAATATCCTAATGTAGGCTAATATAGCCTGCCTTTATCCACTTATTTTCTCTCCTCACAATCTCTCGTTTACTGTTCTCTGATTCTTAAACTGCTCAGCTGTCTAAGGCTTTTGCCTCCACCAGTCACAATTCTTGGTCTACTCAGAAAATACAAACCAAGGCAAGCTTGCCAAGCTGTGCAGCTTCAGTTGACAGCCAGACAATCCACTAAGCAACAGGAAAACCAAAACATTCACTTATCTCAAGGAGGAAGGATTGTTCCTTTCTAGGAACAAGTCGTATGTAGACTCTTCTGCTCATTGTTTGGAGGGCCTTGGTGAGCCATTGGTATGAATTGCACCACAGGTTATGACTCTGACTAACGTTTTGGAAAGTCTTTGGTAAACATGCCTTACATTTTTGCATTATCTACTGATGCTTCTTTAAATATTTATTTAGGATATTTTGTGCTTTCCTATCAGCATCAGAATAGGTGCTGCAAAATAATTTGCCTTAATTCTTTAATTTCTATAATTAGGAAGAATTTGTATCCTTACCATTGTTCAAAAAAAATCCACAGGGGGAAAATAAAAAAAATAAAAATAAATTCATAGAATCATCTTGACAAGAAAGGGTCCTGAGATTTGACCTTAGAATTAGAAGTGTTTGTAAGCGTTACTTTTTGCCTAAGTACAACTTATTTTCTTTTAAATACCCCCTTAAAAAAAAACCTAAAAAAATACAAGATTATTTTTATTATGAAGAATTGATTTTGATTTTTTGAGTATTCTAGTTTATGTCAATGATTTTTAATTGATTATTTATTGATAGTTATGAGTGAAATTACTGATTTTAAATATTAAACATTAGCACTGCAGTATCTAAATTTCAGAAAGTAGGTAAGGCCAGGGTGTGATACAGAAAATTTGATCTAATCCTGTGTTCACAAAACAACGTTTCCGTAATCCTTCAAGCTCTACTTAATATAATTTGATTCAGAAAGGGCTAGCTCTCACTGGTATATGCTCAGGTATATTTTTATTACTGAAAGATAGTGGCCACTATGGTAGTGTTAAAATTAAATTCAGCTACTTTAAATCTGTGGGATATATTCTGAAGAAATTGTTCACAAAACTTAGGGGGGTAACAATTAAATTATTAGATAAAAGAATTTGTTGAAAACAGATTAGTTTAATGTACGTTAGTTACCTTAGAAATGCAAACTTCTATCTCTACATCACTGCTGATGCAAGGTTATGATTTTACTTGAAGTGTTTTAAAGCACAAGAGATAAAACCGAGTCCTTGACACTGATGTAGGTATCTTCCCTAGACACTTTTTCTTGTGATTTTTCTGAAGGCAAAAGATAGAAGAACTACTTTAATGATATCAGCGTGTTTAAAATACCTTATAATTCTGCTGCAGCAACTTAATGTTTATTCCTTCTATATCCAGTTGTAAAATGTGCTGCCTGAGGCTCCCAGTTCATCCCAAGCAGCACCAGATGAGCTGGTTGCCGTTTCCTGATGTGCCTTGAATGTCTATCATGCTTCCTTAGCACTCACTCACCCTGCTTTTCTTCTCAGCTAAGCCAGCTGATAACTCTGTTGGCTGAATCATTTTAACTCTACCTGACAAAACAGAGTTGAAAACACCTCTTTTAGTAACTTGCTCTGTGTATTACGGGCTGGATCAATTCATTGAGTGGAGAAGTGTATGCAAAGGCAGAATCTGGCCCTCAAAAACACAAGGAGCCTTGGAGAGAAAAGCTGTTGACTTGTGTTTTGCCCTATATTGACATGTGTTGAGGGGCTGCTCCATGGCCCTTCTGCTCCTGCCACTCTTCAGCACATCAGCTCATTTACAGCCAAGGAGAGTTTAACTTCTGCCACTGCTGTGAGCAAGTAATTAAATATTGAGTAAATATAGTTTCATATTGCTTGCTTCCGGGAAGCTGTAGAGATGTAAATGAAAACAGGATTTGGTCCTTTTAACTCAGATGGAGCCTTGTAAAGAGGCACCTGAACATCTTCACTACATGTTTATATTTGCAATGTTTTCACCACCACCAGCAAGAGTAAACACTTTCTTTAAATATCTTTAATGGTTTTCTCCTACTGTACAGTGAACTAAGGACAACCATCTCTTTTCTGTTGTGTTTGTATCATTAACAGTGCACGTCTGTTCTTCTGATGTGATTAAGATCTGATTTGTACCAGATGTGATTTCATAAGCAGTGTTCATTCAGAGTCATGTCTTCCAGTGTATGTTATAGCTACACATTTTTGAACTATTTATGCCGACAAAAACTATTTCATATTATAGCTTTCATTTGCAAGCTTAAGGAAAGTTATCTTCTGGCGTACACACTTAAGAAAATCATTTATATGCAGTTAAAAACAGACTCTGTGTAGCAGATGTGATTTACTGCCAAAGCAGTTCAGAATCATTACTAAGGAAAGTCAGTGTTTTCCCTATAATTGCAATCCTACTATGATACAGAAGTACTCTTTTGGGGCAGATTGCATTTTAAAAAGATCGTTTCTTGGCTTTTTCCTTAATATCTCCTTTGTTCATTTCTTTAGAAAATTAAATAAAAAAGTAGACATTTGATTGAGATGATTCCTGATATTTTTAATTGGTGAAATCTCTGCTTATTCTATCTTAATTATCCTGCCTTCATTAAGAATGAAATTTAACTTCTTAAATAGAGAATGCATTCTTTATAAAGAGTTGTCTATGCCAGCTACATTATAAATATTGCTTTCCATTTCAAAATTACACTAGTGTAAAATATATTCCATTCACTTAGTAGTGGTATAAAGATGATTAAGTACATCAAACCAGCAGGAGCTGGTGAGAGTTATAAATATGGCCATATAGTAATAAACATGGCCACGTTCTTGGCTGACACAAATTAGAGTGTATCCAATGACATCAGTGTAACTTTGCTACAGTGCAGAGAAAATACTGGAGAACAGCTCATGGCAATGTGCTGTATATGAAATATGTGAGGAATTAACATGACTGTGCCTGTCTTTGCTGTAAGGAACTTGCCTTGAGATTCTCTTCACTTCTTCCAGCCTTGATCTCTTTTCTGGTTTCTGTGTCCCCTTCTAATCCCCAGCCTATCTATTTTACACTCTTAACAGAGCTGTGTATTTTAAGTTGTCTTGCACCCTGGGGTGTCGAAACTTAGGTTTTCCTTTGCTGCAGTGAAAGAGACACAGGAAAATCCTTTTGAGATAATACTTGCTGTCTAACCATCCTCTTTCAGCAACAATATAGACAGAAAACTGCATTTCAGAGAATAAGCCCTTCAGAGGCTTTCTCAAGTACTTTACATTTTATCATAAATATGATGAAGTCAGCTAAACAGAGCAATGGATTTTAAAAATGAAATATGCTGTACCCCATAAGTGGAATTGCTTTTACAAAAGCCCATAGGATTAGATTCTCAGCTGAGGCTTCAATGAAAACACATTAGAAATCTAATTACCTGGGCTGCTGTGTTGATTGTAGATGATACCAAAATAACAAACCAATTCTGTCTGACAAAAATCTCACAAACTAATGATAGTTTCAAGTATTGGGCTTATGTTTGCCTCCTTATTCTGAACAAAACATGAAAAGCTATCGTGTCAATAACGCAAGAAGATTACATTATCTGCTTCTGAAATTATTAATGCTTGCTGCAGAATGCCTAGTTAAATCAGTCAACAGAATCTTTCCCCTGAAAGGATTTGTGTTGCCAAATAAAATCTGGTAATGCACATTGACAAATCATTTTTCTATTCAAGATAATGCAATTAAAGTTGATTTCCCATTAAATTTTCCCCTTTTCAGAAATCAGCAAAGAAAGCCCTGCAGGTTCAAACTTTAATTATTTAAATACTTATAAAATATACAGCTTGTGAGGTCTGGATGAGCAAATAAAACGAGAATGCTGAGCCCAGGCATTTCAAAACTCTTAGGCATTTAGAATAATTATTAGTTAAACTTGGAAAGCATTCTGAAAAAGGGAAAAAATGCCAGAGGGATGTGTCAGAAACAAGGAATCATTGTCTAACTTTATTACTTATATTTTTCACTTGTTAAAAACTATGAGGAAAAGAAAATTAAGGCTATATTTGAGATTACTGATTATGTAAGGTAATGCAGAATACCGTAAGGTAATCAGTAAGAAGTATTTTCTGTTGTTAATCCAGACAGGTTTCTTACTGGCTACATTTTTCAGCTAGGTTTACTGTACCAACATTGACTGCATGGACAAGTCAGTGCCTGAAAGCACCAATTCTTAGATGCAGTTAATGAATTGAAGAATAAAGGGCTTTATCTGAAATCTGGCCTTAGTGCTAAAGTTGTCTAGATCAGGATCCCAGTACATTAACATGTTTTACCTACCTCTTTCCTGCTTGCCTCCTATTAAAGCTGGTTGTCGTTCTGTCCCTATTGCTTTGCTCTCATACAACAGGCATTCCGAATCTAAGACTACCCTACGGCTGCATGAGTTTGATGTAGATAACTTACATGCTTAGCAAGCCTCCACATGTCTCTCAAACTAATTCCTGAGGAAATGGTTTTCAAAACTAAAAAATTTTCTGGCCTTGTCAGCAATCTCATTATATTTTCACCATGATAGGACTCATTACTGCCATACAGGAGCTAAAGAAAGGAATGTTATCCTTCCTTCCACAGAGGCAATGGGTGGAAGAGTGCACTAGTGATTTATGTAGGGGAATTCAGATAATTTGGCAAGAGGGGAATTCCCTGAATTTTTTTTCTTAACACCTAGGCATCATTGGTACCTGTCGTGTTTTTAGGGCTTTGGCTTTTGTGACAGCATTACATCGCAGATCTCATTATACCATGCCATAGATACTGAAGCAGTCTTAAAAATAATGGTCACTGAATAATAGAATAACAGAATAATAGAATTATAGAATTATAGAATCATAGAATGACTTTTGTTGGTAGAGACCTTAAAGACCATCCAGTTCTAATCTTCTCAGCCATGGGTAGGGTTGCTCCCCACTAGATCAGTCTGCCCAGAGCACTGGGCAGATGAGGGAAGATGCAGAATCACAATCATTGCATGTAATCAAGGTAAACTAATGGGAAGTGTGTAGGAATCTATGAATACCAAATTCTAGTGGAACAAGGAGGTAGAGTAAATTACCCAAGTGATTATCTCTGCTCTCTAATATCTACTGATATTGAGTGTCAGCAGAAAGAAAATAAATCCTGATGCAACACATGAAAACATTGTTCAGTGAGTACAATTTTAAAAAACAGTGGACTGAAATCCACTGTTGCTTACTCCATATCTAGTTTATTAATTGCACTGACGTGGTGTGGGGAGAAATTAAGGGTTGGATCATCCCTGATTTTGCTCACATGGAAAACCTCTGTGAGAAAGCTACAGGGTGGGGTGGGAGAGCATATTTCCAGAAATTGTCCACCCTCTCTTCAAATATTCCTTTGATGATAGTTTCTCCCTGTGGAGCAGGTCATGAGAGACATCTGCAAGTTGTCTGGGAGCAGAGGGGTAGTCATGTCCTAGCCAAACCTTCCCAAGTGGTACAACCCCAAGGTTTGGTGTGGTTGAATGTGTTCCAGGGCTACAACACTCCCAAGATAGATTGTTAGTTCTGTTCTACTCCTGCCCCTGAAATCCCATGAGGGGAGTGGAAAGGAGAGCTATTTTCATGAGTGGTACTTTTTTCTGTTTGTTTCTGAAGTTTTTGTTTGTTCTGAGATGCAAGGGTGAGGGTAGTGGAATGGAGGTAAGTGAGAACAACTCAGAAGAAAGAGAAGTAGATGAGGGAGCATGGAGAAGGCTGAAGGTGCATAGAACAAAGGGGAACAAGGTGGGCATGAGATGGGATATATCTGGATATATATATCTGGAAAAGAAATGCCAGCTGCAAAAAAAGGAATAAAAGTCAAGGGGGATAATCTTGGTGGAAGGATGGGGCAGAGAGAAAACAAACTCCAGCTTTGGAAATGTGTTCAGTATACTAAAATAAATAAAGTGAGGTAACACTGAATTTTGTAACTATTGCTAAGGACAAGAAGTCATTCAGCCTACCCGGAGTCCATGATTGAAGATGTATTCAGGGGAAATGGACAGCCACTCTTACAAGCCTGGAAGCCTGGCTGTGTCAAAGGCAGCCAAACCGCAAGCAGAGACTGGCTATCAACTTGTGACAAATTGGAAATAAAATCAGATATTTCTAGAAGTGGTCTGGGCTTCTTTTACCATACTGGTTACACCATGACTTGCTTCACAAATTTCCACCAGACTTCGATGAACATTATGCTGTTGGAAACTGCTGTCAGCAGTCATTCCCTCAGAGCAGAAAGGAGCTCTGGTATTATGAATAATGCTGCCAACAGAGTTCAGGTCCTCTGGGAGCTCCAGGGAGGGTCTCATCTTTTTTGAATTCTAAAAGTCGCAACATAAGATTTTCAGTGTACTTTGCCTCATTCCAGTACTCCCAAAGATGGGTGAAACTGTGGTAGGTTGTCATGTGTGGAGAGGAACTGTGAACCCTTATGTTCATGCCTGCTCTGCCACATACTACTCTGAAAAGATGTTACAGTGTTATCTGCAGAATAATTCCTGTGGCACAGATCATTGGTGTCTCATGGTGAAGCTCATAATTTGATTTTTGCAGACTCATTTTGTATTTCACTCTGTAAAAATCAGATTGAGTTTTGTCTGAATGAGCTCGAGAATTTATGTCATGTCATCTGGAAGATTTATTGTACCTTTTTCTCACAAAATATTTAAGTCTAGTAAGAAATTAGTTCCTATGGAAGATATTTACTGCGCCAGATTGCAACACATTCACCTGTGCCATTGCTGCATAGGCTTCTTAATGTTAGTACAAAAGCAGAGTATTTTTTGCTATATCCTCAACCAGATAACAGAAAAACAAAAGACCTGCATGCCTCCATTGAAAAGTGGGATGCCATCCTCAAATCTCCAGAAATTACAGAAGTTAAATTTTTTTACTCTTCAGTGTGTTACAAGTGTTGGAACACAAGATGAAAGCATTCACCGTTATTTATGAGAAATTCTATCTGAATTCTACCTTTGCTCCAAAGTACTTCTGTTCCACTAGTTTCGTGGTAAGCAAGCAAACACTAACAGTCTTACCATATTTGGTTTTTTGTTTGTTTGTTTATTTGTCTGTCTTGTTTATTTTTATGCATAAGAAAGTGCTCTGAGTGAGATTCTGGCAGAACTAGTGTCAATGGAAATATTATAATTGATTTTAGTGGAGCAAGGATTTCATCTGTTATATCCTAACAAACTTCTTAACAAGCCAAAAGCTACTTCGTGAACTGGCTTCTCTCAGGGCTGTGCTTCAACAGAACAGCCTAAAAGAAAGGCAGCTTTACCTGCCAGTTTTTCTTTGTGAAGATAACACTAAAGAATAGGTGGATTAATATAAGACATCATTGCAGTCCAACATGTTGCTTCTGTCAGAAAATTGTGACAAAAGTAAGCATTACTAATTAATAACTGTTGAAATTAATAGCACAACAGCTTTCTTAATTATTACTGGGAAAACTTGTGGGTTACCATGTGATAAACATTTGCTTATGCAAATAATTCACATAAACCACTACACAGCTGTTAAATTGTTAAATTGTATGTAATTAGACTGAACTCTGCCCATCTGCTAAGAGGATTCCATAACCCTATAGAATAAGTGACAATGCAAAGCTTGCCTGCAAAAATTAGTGACAAGGTGTTTAATCAGTGCCAAAACAGATGTCCATTTGATTGTAAGTATAGATGCTTGATATATGTATTTCTTGATGTATGTCTGAAGAAGATAGGTTGCAATGAGAAGTAACCTCATGAAAAGGGACTAGATTTACCTTTTGTAAATATTTTGATTTTTGCTCTTGCAGTATTGCTAACTTTGAAGCATGGATTTCTTTTCCTTTCTGCACTGTGAAAACGGAAAGCAGACCCAGGAGACACTCAAAATTTCAAGAAACAGCTTTGACAAATTAGCATATGCTAATATTAGAAATGCTTAGGAGTCCTGAACACTAACCGAACCTTAGTTATCATTTTCTTCCTCCCTCTCCCAGCATCCTCAGCATCCTATGGTCCATAAAGACCACCATTGTGGTCTGTCAAGATGATGAAAACAACATCTTTATTGAAGATTTAGCTAAGCAAATGTACTGAAATAAAATGTTTGGTATGCATATAGTATAGCTATGCATGCAAACTTTGAGTATTAATGAAGTTCTGTATGAGAGCTTTATCTGAGTGAATGTGCTCCCAAGAGCCCCTTCTTCCTTGACATTTCACCACTCCCTGATCCCAAGCCTACTTGCAAAAGTCCCTCCTGCTCCTGGATGTTTTTTCCACTTCTCTGCCCCAGCCTCCGTCTCTTCTTTCTTTAGACCATCTGAGGATATTATTCTGGCACTTTGCTTTCAGGAATTTATAATGATATTTGACCTGCCTAAGGCAGCAGTTGCACATGAGAAAGCATACTAAGAAGATCAGGAAGGGAAAATTTAAAAAATGCCAAATATGGAAAACATACATATTGTTCTCCAAATGCAGTTTCTTCCCTGACTTCATTCTGTGAGAACAGTGACATTTATTACTAAAAAATTATCTTGTATTACATCTGTAATGGAATCTCATTAAGAGACTAGACTTAGTTCCTCAAAATTTGTCCCAGCTACTTTTTAATGTGCCCTAACTCTCACCATGAGTGAACCAAAGTACACAAAGAGACAGCTCTCCTTAGCCTCCAGTGAAATTTTGTATTAATTTAAAACATGTAGCCAAGGAAAAATAGTGTTCAATCACCATTAAAATTTAATGTACTTGCATAAGCATTTCATAACGGTGTCAGGCTGAGGATACGGAAGTGTAGTGACAAATGTTCAAATATGAAACCTATATTTGTTCTTTTCTTTCTCTCAAACAGAAAATGAATGTTTAACCTCAAGGTTGCAGCATCATTATTACTTTACATTCCTTTTTCATTGCTCTTTCTAAAAGTATTTATAGGGACACCTGTCTGTATTTATACAAACATATTGTATCCATATGTTTAAATATAGCATTAGGCATAGAGTTAATGCTTAAACAGACTTAAGTGACTGAAAAGTCTGCCTAATTAGTTTCCAAAAGGACTATGAGATTTAAGTAATTTAAGTGTTATGAAAAAATTATTTTTGAGTTGCTTGTTGGAATCAAACATGGGATGCTGGTTGGTGATGTGAGCTCACCTCAAGAGCATGCCTTAAGAGCTACTTCTAGAAGCAAAGGGGGATTGCCTTGGCTACTCCTTGGAGTCAGGATGAGCTATGTCTTTGGTGTTGCATCTGCCCCTGCATTTCTGGGTTCAGACGCCATATTTGCATTTACGAAAACACTTCTGTCTTGTCCTGTTTGGAGTTCTCTGTTGAAGACAAAGAGATGTGAAAGGGAACTTAAAACCCTAAATAACTGCTCTGGAAATAGTAGACCTCATTTTCTGTTGCTCTACATGAACCATGATTCCAAGAAGTTTCCTACTATTATCTCTTTTCTTTGCTTGAGTGTTCTCAGAGTTGCATTTGCATGCTGAGGATTCTTGGGACCAGACCAAAAGAAATAAGCTTTTTTCCTATTGAAATTTTTGTGTGGTATTTAAAGTGTTGTTTTTTTTTTTTTTAAATAGGAATTTCATCATGTGAACTACTGTGACCACAGCAGAGTTTCTGAAAGGAGAGGAGACAGCCACTATGCTCTCACCAACAGCTCAGAAATGGCAGCATTGTAGAAAATCCATACGCACAGTCTCCTAGTCATTGCACAAATCAAAAGAGTCGTTGGCTATTCTGGCTTTATTTCTTAGTTTGGGGGCTTGCTTATTTTTGGATGTATGATTTTGAAGGTCTCCAATTGTACGAAGAATGGGAAGGAAAACTAATCTTGCAGAGATCTAGATGTGGAAATCCTCCACTTCCACTCCCTTGTCCTTCCTAACACTGTGTTTTTTAGTAGGAATGCAAAGAACACCAGCCTCCCAGCCTCCATGAGACATAGGAGAAGGAATTTCACCTTTAGATCTGCTTATTTCTTCTCCTGAAGAAGTAAAATTTTGCCTATAGTTAGGGGGACTTTGGAAGATTAAGGTAAACAAGAGACTGAGTGAACAGAATAAAATAATTGTTTGGTGCCTGAAAGTATACTCTTCTTGGGGAGGTGCACAGTCCCAGGGCTACTTGCTTGCTCTTACAAAAACTCCACTGTGGTTCTACTTCTCCTCTGCCAAGCTCCAGCTGGTGCCTGGCTGTCTTGACAGCAAAATTTCCCTTGAAGTTATGGTTGCTTTTAAGATCCTCGTGAACTGAATGCACAGTATTAGTGAATAAAAATTTTTAATCAGATTTTTTTTTGAAAGCAAATATGTGATTTCTTTTTTAATAGGAAAAACAAACCTGTGCATAAAAGCTATACAACCAGAGGACAACCAGGGATGTCAGACAGTTCCATTTTCCTCTTTGCACAGGTCTTCAGTAGCACAAATATAGGAAGTGATCCAAGATAGATAGTTAGAAAAACAGTTACTGAATTGTGGATTTTTTTCTCTGAGTCTATCTACACAGTTAAATTTCAAGTTAGAAAATACATTGCTTCATGTTGCCTTGATTATTTTTCCTTCATATTTTTTTTAATCAATTAGTACTCTTCCTTCAGAATCACTGCAGACATGTATTTTCCTCTTGTAAATTTGCCCTTTGTCTGCTATTAGCATTTAATTACTCTGATGTACCTTCATCTAGAGTTAGATAAGTAATTTTTCGTTAAATCAGAAGAAATGAAAGTCTCAGTCTGAGCAGTGCATACCCTGCTAATCACTATAGATAGATCTTTGGTTTCACCAGGAAATTTCAGGTTCAAAGTACTAATAAATCACTTTGAAATTACTCCAGATGAAATACAACAGGCATGTTTCTACTAAGTTTTTTGACAATTGTTTCTCCTTTTTCACAGACATCTATACATTCAGCCAAAGTGTATCTCTACCTAATTTGCAGACTTTTCAGGGAAAAACAAATAAACAAACAAAAAACAGACAAAGCAAACAAAAACAAACCACCTTTACTTCCTTTGAGTTGTTCCTTTCCTTCTCCCCTTCAGTTCACAGTTTTCTTTCTTTTGAAAGAAAACACTTCGAGATACCTACTAGGTGAAGACAAAAGTTACTTTCCACCAGCACTCTTCTCTATGAGGTGCAAGGCATTCTAATAGTGTGTAGAGAGACTTCAATATCTTTTGAACCTTCAGATGCTTGCAAACTCTGAGCCCTGTCACAGTGACTCTCTAGTGAGTACACAAGTGAGTCTTCCCCCTCAACCATTGAAGGATGGGGAATTTTGAATTCCACAGGAAAATCTTTGAAGCTATCAGACACTCTGGCAGTGCTGTGTCACATGTGCAAGTCAGGGGTATGTGAAAAGAGTTCTATTCCTAGTGGTAAAATTAAAAAAAAAACATAATAGAAGTAAAATGGAGGAATGGAACATTTAGATCAAAGATAAAGCTGAAGAATGATCTCAGGGCAGAGTTCATATCTGAAGGACAGATTCAATAGAAAGTGTTTTACTGTGTAGAAATGAGAAGAAAGTTCTTTTAGGTCAAGGAGCATAAGGAAGTCACACTTGCAACCTTTTCTTAGCTGAAGGATTCCCCCAGGAATCCAGGAACTGTGAGGGCAATGAAGTTCAAAGTCCTTGCTGGACTTGTGATGCATAAACTTCAGAGAGTTGGCATCAGTCTAACACATCATTGAGGCAGCAAAAGCCACTGGAAAAAAAAAACTGATAATGGTTCTACTGTTTACATATACATGTATGGCATGTTAAATTTTCATTGAGGAGCAAGGAAATTTTCATTTTGGAGCATCTTATTGTTTTCCGATGAATTAACACAATGATTTGCCTAACTGATGAAACAGTGAAGCCTTGCCAGAAAGTTCAGTGAGTTTATTTAATTTCATCTGGGAAAACTGCTGTCAGTTCACATCACAGCTCTCCAGTTTGAAAATGCATCATACATCTGGGATAAGATCCTGATCTTGCTTTCACTACGTGCCAGCTCAAACCATTCCTTTGACTGCAGTAAAACAACGATGACACTGTGGTACTGAGAGGAAATTTGGACGCTATCACCAACAGTTTGCACAGATTTTTGTTTGCTTCCCTGTACATGAACAAAAGACTGACTTTTCATTTTATTTTTATTTTTTTAATATATTAAAAGACAGAAAATATTACTACCCCAACAATGGAAGTTGGATATTTTTCTTGTTCTTGAATGAATACGGAAGTATATTCACAAAGCAAAATGCCTTAGACAATTGCCCATTCCTTCAGTATGTTTTTGGAAAGTCTATGGTATTTTCTTTAGTAGTAAACTCCTCTTTCCATGTTTGGTCCCAATTATAGACAATAGACATGAGAGTTCAACTAGTTCTTTGAGACTGACAAATCTAAATCACATTTTAGTCTGCCAGCCAATTACTTAAAGATAGGAAATCAGACCCTCTTCTTTATCAAAGCTGTAAAACTGAGATAATCGTGGTTTTTTTTTTTGTTATTCAACAAGTTTTTTTCAAGAATCAGTTCCTAGCCTTCCTCAGAAGCAGCACAGCAACACTAGTGATCTCAACCAAGTGTGGTTAACTCCATATTTGTGTTCTTTCCTGATGTAAAAATGAAACCTGTACAGTCTCCTGTGAGTCCTGCCTGAAAAAAAGAAATATGATTGCAATCAAGGAATGGAGATAAAAACCTTTGGCTAACGTTCCGTCACCATACTTTACTGGATAATTAAATATGTTCAAGATTGTCTGGCATGGCCTGAGATTGTTTAATTTGGGAAATAACAGCAAAGATTTAGCTCTTCAGAGCTCTGATATCTTGTTAAGCTTCCTGTATCTTATCCGTCTTCCTGTATCTTATCCATCATCCTGTTTACCCTGAAAATGGTTGAACTGAAGAAATACAGCATCCTATTCTACTCTGTTGACATTCTGATGCACTGACTACATCCAGGGCCCATTCAGGAATACATCCTATGCACATCTGAGCTGAGGACTTTTAAAGGGTGCTATGTCATCTCCAGTGCTGTTTCAAAGTCAAGCAAGAGCTTTCCTTTGCCATTGCAATGAAGTTGCATTAAACAAGTGCAATTGTACTTTAACTGTTTCTAGTCATTATTTGCAGTTATTTTCATGAACTTATTTTTCTGGGTAAAATACATCTTCAGTTCCACCAAGTTCAGACAAGTAATTTGATACTGCTTGTAGATGAAGAAATGTAGATTATTGCTTTACCTCTTCAGGGTGGCAAAGAAGCTGCATACCCCAAGTTGCTGCAAAGAAACAAGAGACAGGAGGTCCAGAATATATATTATCTACATTGCAGCAAACATGTCATTGAATGATAATACTATGTAGAACTGAAAATAAGTGGAGATTATTTCACAGGGATTTCTTCTTTCAGAGGACCTCTGCTTTACGGATAATTTTTTTTTCCATGAGTTAATCAGAGACTTGGCCCTATATCTTTGTGTCAGAGGTCTAACTTGCACTAAGTTCAAACCCCTCAGATTCATGTCTGACAGTCACAGCTCCAGGCAATTTAGCTGTTTCAGAAAAGTGCCCAAACCTTTGAACACTTCTCTGCCTCAGACTTTAACCTTTTTGAAGTTCACTCAGCCTTACTACTATATCTAATCTGCTCATGAATATTCATCCAAGGTAACAGTAATTGTGACGCTATTGTGTCACTTCTAAATAACGAAAGGCTCTTCAGCAACACCTGTGAAACTTGCCTGACTTTTAAACTAGGCATAGCTACCTTTTTTATGTTTATATTTTATTATATCACAAATACCGCCCTGGGACCATGGTCAAACAGATGATTTTGAGAGTTACACTCTAGAAGAACGAGGAAAGCATAAAAATATTCTGCAGGGAAAGGTAAATTAGGAAGATTGGTTTCATTAGAAGGCATATAAGCTTTTGTGATCCATCTGTTGGCAGTAGCTCTCCTTATTAAAGAGACCTGGATGATCAAAGCATTGCAATCTGGAAAATCGGAACTGTTAAATATGTGTATTGGAGAAAAAAAGAGAGGAAAAAAAAAACCCAAAACAAAACAAACAAGCAAACAAAATCTTGAACAAATTTAAAGTAGAACAATCTGTGAGAGGCAGAAGTTAGACAAAAACAATACTTGCATGTTCTTGCATTTTTTGCAGAGAGAAAAAATAGGATCTTTCCCATGCAGGCTATTTCTATTTGTCTGGCTAGCTAGAGTTATGGGAGATGATGACACACACTATTTAACCATCCTTCCAAGTTGGTACCCTGTGGGGCTTCTTCTTGCCTTCACTCTCCTTTAATCTTATTTCTATACATCATACATCTGAAACTTCACAAGTTCATACAATAGGATTGATTGTAGAGAATTCCACAGATTCAAAGCAAAAGAGAGAAGATCTTGGCATTTTTCATGACTAAAGGGAAAGAGTTAGATGTACGAAAGAATATCCATTCAGGGATGGTAATGCTGTTGGTTGGAAGATGTGAAAATCATTTAGGTTAATGGTATGTAGCTTCAATTTTCAATATATGAAATGGTGCTTTGGGAAAATGACTGTTAGAGAAAGAGAAGTGTTATGCCCATTGTAATTTCTGATGAATATTTACATGGAGTTAAACAGAATTACTTGAAATAGAGAGATGTGCTAAAGCATTTTAGATAGCACTTCAATGGGCATGTGAGAGAAGCAGAATGAAAAAATATATTTTTTGAATACACTGCAAATAGCCACGTTATTGGGATGGGGTGTTTAAATATTCTACAGGAGGCTGGATGCCAAATCTATGAATGCTTTAGAACTTTGATTAAGCTTAGAGAAATTGAGCTTTAAACTCTGTTAAAACGCTGTTCTTCAACACCCTCATTTTAGACTCAGAACAGTCTTAAAATACAAGCTCTTCTGGATCTGCCAAGATGTAGAGCCAGAGAATTAGCATTAGGAAGAGTAAAACCTGTAGTATTTTCTATCCCCAGGCACTCGTATTAGTCTGTTCCCATGTCTCTATCTTCAGTATCTGTAAGCCATGTATGTTAGCATAGATTGGAGACAACAACCATATAGGTGACTTCATTGCAAAAAAAATCCAATCTGCTAGGACTCTATATGGAGGAACTGGGGAAGAGTCGCTTCTTATAAATTCTTTCTTCTGGCTTGCAGAATACACATATGCTCTGGCCCCAGACTGTCTTCAGGCTGCCCCTTCTGGTTGTAGGTAGCAAACAGTTCAGCACAGACTCTTGGGTGAAAAACCTGAAAGATCCACAAAGGACAATGCTCTAGGTTGAAGAAACATGTGCAGTAAATGCCCTTAAATTCCTGATTAGAAGTCCTGTGATAAAGCATTTCATCCCTTTCTTGCAATCTCATCTGAAATGGACATCATGAAGGTAATCTAATAAATATTTCACAGTTCAGTAATCTTTTAGGCAATGTCACATGAGAATAAAATAAAAATGCACTTTTGAGCTACTACAGTGACATGTCTCCAACATGCTTGACATACAAGACACAGATCATCTCTTAGATGATTAGATAACTGGGTTATTTTTCCTCTTTGATGTCTAGCAGCTTCTTGCTCCCATTTTGAGTTCTAAATGCATAATGTATAATTTCTTCACTTAGTTCAGTGGTAAGGTCTGAAATGGTTCCTACAATCTTCAATCAAATATGAGTCACGGACCAAATCTACCTTAGACACACTGTAGAGCTCAAAGTATACAGCTCATCTTAAACGCAGTAGGAATATTTCTGTTGACTCCAATAAAAGCTTTCAGTATGTTTCTTGGAGGAAAATTAATGTATCTCTGACAAGCCAACATTAAATCTTTCAGTCTTGTACAACTTTTCCAAAAAAATTAAGTAATTATTTTCAAAGCATAAGTGGTGTTTTTGGTTGCAACAGAATAATAGTAACACCAGCATGGAGTCATTTCAGCCCTCTTCTATTTAATTGTTCTACTCTGTGCGTAGAACAATTTTTTCCTTGGATATTTTTTTTAAATCTGAAACTTCTATTAAGCAGAAGTAAGACTTTAAAACAAGTAGATGACATTTGCTTAAATTGTTATTTTGCATTTCAAATGGTGGAACTGTGTATATCAATCTTGAATATTGTTTAATACTGCATGATATAGAAATGGCAAATAAAAATTGTTTTTACATATGCACATACATGCCTTCCTGCGATGTAATCTGTCCAGTTTCATACAGCTGCAGTTCATGAAGCTTGGGAGAAGAATGCCTTGAGAGCAGCCTTGCAGAGGAGGACTTCGGACTCCTGGTAGATGAGAGGCTGGATGTGAGCCAGCGGTGCACTCCTGCAGCCCAGAAGGCCAGCAGTATTCTGGGTTGCATCAAAAGAGAGGCGATCAGCAGGGATAGGGAGGTGATTGTCCCCCTCTGCCTTCATGAGGCCCCATCTGGAGTACTGTGGTCCAGATCTGAGACCCCAACACAAAAAGGACAGGGAGCTGTTAGAGAGGATCCAGAGGAGGGCCATGAAGATGGTCAGTGGGCTGGAGCACCTCTTCTGTGAAGAAAGGCTGAGGGAGCTGAGCTTGTTTAGCTTGGAAAAGAGAAGGCTCTGGGGAGACCTTTTTGCACTCCTTGGTATTTGAAGGGATCTTATGAACAGGAGGGACACTGAGTTTTTACTTCATCTGACAGTGAAAGAACAAGGGGAATGATTTTAAACTAAAAATGAGGAGGTTTAGGTTAGATGTTAGGAATAAATTCTTTACTCAGAGGAAGGTGAGGCTATGGCACTGCTACCCAGAGAAGCTGTGGGTGACCCATACCTGGAGGCGCTCAAGGCCGGGTTGGATGGGGCCCTGGGCAACCTGATATGGGTGGCAGCCCTGCCTACAGCAGGAGTTGGAACTGAATGGGCTTTAAGATCCTTTCCAACTGAAGCCTTTCTGTGATTTTAATGAAATCCATAACACATAAGCTAATATTTTATGTAAATAAAGTAAAACACTATATCATAAGATAATAACAGATGGAACAGATCTGAAAAACACATGTACAGTCCGTCTCCTTTTGAGGAAAAACATCCTGCTTGATTTTAATGCTTTCGATCTGGTTATAAATCTCTGAAGCTTCAGTCCTATCTCAAAGCGTTACAATGAATTGCAGCTTTTCCAATGATGTTTTAACATTTCGATCAAATATACCATTTTACTTTCCTCTTTAAGCATCAAGTTTTCAAGTTGCATTCATACCACTTCCTTTTAACACTGTCACTAGATTATTTTTGGAGCTGCATTTGCAGGAGAAACTTTCAATGAATTTTGAAGTCACTGTTTAGAATAATGTGGAGCTTTAAGGTTTGCTGAAGTAAGTTAAGGTGAGAACAGTTTTTTTCTGACACAAGAAAACTGAAGCCAATTAGCATGAAACTATCAAGTATATTATTTTGAAACTGTTCAATTTGTCCATTATTCTGAATTTACTCTTATACAAAAACAGAGATTAGAGAGGTTAACACATTCCATTAGCAGACTATATACTGATCAGCTTTTCTGACATGACCAGATTCAGTTGCAGACCTTCATCAAAATAAAGGAAAAGATCATACACTTTTGTCCAATTTCTGTATTTCATTTCCCTCAAATTTGGTAGAAATTCTAATATCATATTTCATCAGTACCTAGATTTCCTTGTCTTAACTTTCTTCCATAGTTAAATTAAGCACAGAAACTCGGAAATATTTATGAGGTTCATTGAACGCTGACATCTGCTCACCAGCAGCAGGCATTTGGAGGATTCTATATTGTTTTTTATGCTAATTCAGTCTACCTTCAATTTCCATCTTTTGTTTTACAATTATCCCTTCATATCCATGCATACTTTCATTCATTTTGCAACAATACTGAAATCCCATAGTCCATGATCTTATCAGTTTCTCTTTAGTTTAATACTGCGCTGAGCTGAAATCTGTTCTGTGATAAGAATAATTCAAACTCTTCAGTCAATTTGAGTCAATCATTCCACAAAATCAATTTGAATGGAAGAGAAAAAACTGAATAAAAGCTGACCAGGGAGTTTAAGTATTTGTCCTGAAGTATGCAGAAAGATATTTTCAATTTCTGTGCACATAGAAAATTAAATAATATAGAGTGAAATAACATGTACAGAGGAATTGTCCATGATGAGAGATTTATATATTCATAATGCAATGTGGGAAATAAAATAAATCACCTTCTGCAGTAGATAATTTTCCCCACACTTTTTCTAATAGTGACACTACACCAAGTTCCACAAGGCATTCCTTCCATTATCATTAGCAACTGCAAATTTGACCTGGGCAGGAAACAGTCACAAAGTTGTCCCAGTAGTACAATATATTTCTCAGAAAACATCAATTTAGCGCAATCTCGAAACATGTGAAAGAAATTAATTGACATAGTAGTGTTTTGATGTATTTGATTTCATATCTACGAATGAGTTAGTTTAGTGTTTCCAGAAATAGGAGTAAACATCCTTTTAAGCATGAGGTAGCTGACAAAAAATAAAATGGAAAACTTTCACTTGTCAGCTAGATTTTTTGTAAGAATCACTTAATGGTTTCTAATAGTTTTTCAGCTGACTTTTTTTCTTTTGAAGAAGATTTCCAATCAGAATTTTCTATCAGTGTTGGAAGTGATAAAAGTAAACAGGTAATTTTTCCCATTCTAACTTTTATGGCCACTGTTTACTCAAAGAAATAAAATCATTTCTACTTAGCGACATACACCTTTGGTTTTCTTCTGTTTTCTGGTCCCAATAGATTTTCAAGCAATTTATGTTTAGTTCCTTAAAGAAGAATGAGATTTAAAAAAATTCAGTAAATTATTTATTTTATTTACTTGTGAATACAGCAAAAGTATATAGATCTGCTCAAATAATGGACCTTGTATGTTTTTGAAACATTAATTTCAATGCTCTCTCAAAACCAGTGAGAACTGAATTTCATGATAAAAATCTTTCTTAAACAAAAAGAATATTTGGAGACTTTTCGTCAATTAAACAAAACAAACAAAAAAAACAGTTTTGATAAAATAATTCCACATAAATTTCACTGAAATGAAACATCACTGAAAGAGTGCTGATAATAAAATATTTTCTGGTAAATAAATAATTTCATTAAAACAAAAACACACAAGCTCACTCACTACTGGATTTTCTTTTGGGAGCACACACACTACTTGAAGTGCAGCCCATATCGATATTTATAAAGCAATCACTTCATCACGTACTACTTACCACAGACCAAGAGCCATTTTTGCACAACTCTTCAGATGTGCTTCCAATTAGCAGTCTGCAAGAATGCTGTTTATCAATCACACACTCAACAATCAATAGCTGAACCTGTGTATGGGAACATAACTAACGACTGAACCTAGATACAGCTCAGGCTCTATTGAAAATGAGATATGAAATTGTGATGAAATACGAATTCTAACACCTCTGTAAAACCCTATCAATATACAATTAACTTTGAGTTCTTTTATAACTATGAGGAGTTAACGACATTTCATCATCTATATCTATACATAAAGCAGGGGAAATTATTGCCATAGAATCATTTCCTTGCCTAATTTTAATTTTTGTTCAGCCTCAATCTTTAGCCTAATCACTCTTAATTTTCCTCTAAAAATAATAATTTTGTTTG
Source organism: Numida meleagris (assembly GCF_002078875.1). Taxonomy (NCBI): domain Eukaryota; kingdom Metazoa; phylum Chordata; class Aves; order Galliformes; family Numididae; genus Numida; species Numida meleagris. The sequence continues at coordinate 32,984,791 of NC_034411.1, read as the reverse complement.
GTGTAAATTCTGATATATTACTCAAGAAAATAAGTTTTAATCTTAGCATACTACATTTGCTACAAAAATATTTTTTCATCAAATGAAAATCAATAATAATTGGCATAGATTGCCTGATTTGTTATAGCTGTTGCCTATCCTGTTAGGAATTTTGCATGTCCACTGTGCAGCAAATTATACTTTGACTTAGACACAGCCGTTTCCTTTTATTAATTTTGTTGGTGCCATAAGGACTTTGCTGGTAACTATTCTGGCAGTAATTAGTGAACCATGAAATTGGAATTGCTAGTTGAACCTACGATGCTTTTTCGTGGTAGATTTGGAGAAAGTAAAGAGTTTTGTTCTTAGATGGAGATGATTCATCTCATACTTAAATAATTTTGAAAAGTAATGATATATCATAAATCAGTTTCATCATTGCTGAACCATCAAATGGTCTAGGGGATATCTTAAAAATTCTTTTATGATTTTATGCAATGAGGTAAAGAAAGGGAAGTTCACCGAAGACAAGACATTAGAAGTTTAGGTGAAACGGAGATAGCTCTCCATTTATATCAGGGTTGGCAACCCTCCCCATGACAGGGAGGTTGAAACTGAATGGTCTATAATGTCCCTCCAACCCAAGCCATTCCATGATTTTATGATATTAAGGAAACTACAGGTGCCACAATACCCAATTGTTGTTCAGAATTTCTATCAGCAGTTTTCAGTCTTTCACAAAATTACGCATGTGGGTGCTACTAAAGATGCAGTTTAACTTAATTCTCCACAGAAGACAAGATGTCATGGAACTGCTTCAAAGAATGTCTCAAAATACTTCAAAGATCTGCCCTATATTTTAATAAAAACAAGTTAGTGAAACAATGAAGCTCTGAGTCAGAGTCTGCACGTGAAAAGAACATATTAGAAACAAAATTCATTTTTCTTGACAGAGATACTGTGTGGGGAGAGAGGAATTGGAGGATATTCTTATGGATACATTTGCTTATCTCACATCCAGAAATTTATTTTAAAATATGCTCATCCAGTTATTTGCATCATATCTCTTTGGCAAATGATCATCAGAAAGCAGGTGCTATGGCAGTAATCATACTGGCAGTGCTGTTTTTCTGATCTGTGTTTTTCTACATTACTCAGACTAGTTATTTTTAGACTTCAGATATGTTCTTGAATAATAGTGACATTTTATTAGAATGTATCTTAGTAGAATGCATTTTAAAAATATCCTATTTTTTTTGCTACAAGCACTGTGGGTGAAATTGGTAAAGCAGCTTTCAGGAGGAAATATGCATTCTTTGAAACAGACTTATTTAAATATTTATGTATAACAGAATTTAAACATGAAAATATGAAGAATTGGTAATAAAACTACTAAATCTTGCTGTGGCAAATACCTCATGACAGCATCCTTGTCTATCCTGCTATAAATCTAATAGCCTCTACTTTTTGTACTTTGTCTTCAAAAAAAATTCTAAATAATACTCTAGATATGTTGACACAAAAAGCTTCTGTACACATGTTCTCACAGAAGGGAACATTAAGGACATAAAGTTACTGGACATCATCTACTGACTGTTCCAGAGCACTATAACATAGAAATTCACGTTCCACATTCAACAAGTTGAGTTTTTGACTGTTGATTTGGTTTGTTTTTTTGTGGGAGAGGAGGAAAGAAAAAAGATGCCAAGGCAAATGAATTAGGAGAATCAACTGGAGAGATATTATAGTTAATTGAAACTCCCACAATATTTATGCAAAAGAAAAATGCCAGATATTCAACAGCTATAAATCAGCAGTTTTTGTTAACATCAATTACACTGATTTACAATACGTATTTTTTTTTTTTTTATCTTCTATTGTTATTATGAAAAGGATGTTTGAGGCTGGGAACATACTTTGAAAGATACATCTTCCATTAGTCAGAATATCTCAGCAAAACTTCTTTTGAGGCCATAATTTCCTTAGTTGCTGAAAAGAATCCTTTAAGTTCCCATAGTTCTGTTCTCTGAAGTCCCCACAGAGTTTAATCATCATGAGCAATTTCACAGTTCATTGACAAACGAGAGAGACATATCATAATGCAACTGCATACAGTACTGGAAGCAAACAAAAACAGAACAGTAGCACTATTACCAGACATACTAAAGAAGATACAACTCTTCAGAATATTCTTTTGCCTTAGTAACAGAACTTATTTTTCCATAATAACTCTGCTTTCAAACTTAAATATGCACATAAATACTGGATTATTATTATGAGTGATTATTTCTTCTTGGCAATGATCCCAAGAGTCACACTTCTACCCACGTAGGCTAGTTTTAGGCACATGTAACCCAGACATCAGTGAGGTACCCCATGATTTATTATTAGGTAAATATGATGAGTATTTCAGTCTGAATATAAGCAGTTCACACTGGATTCAATAGGAATTTTGTTTTGCAGAATAAGACCTTGAATCCAAGTCAACTGATACAGCAAGCACTTTCTGTGTTGCTCACACAGGAGCTGAGGATGCTCAGAGATCTTTGGGATGAGCTTATCACCTTCCAGGACTATGCTCTGATACTGATGGGAAAAGCTTCCTTAGATCTGTTACCACAAGGCCTGGCCATTAGAAACCATGGACATGCTGAGCAGCAAAACAGTGATGGTACTGGAGGTTTTACTGCAAATATCAAAGAAATGTAATGAGTATCAGCATGGGATAAGTTGTACAATTGTTCAACAAAAAAGAGGAAGACATGCAGATTGCACCACAGAAGCATGAAACCAGATACAATATTTCTGTGATTATTTAGTAGTTTATTTTATGACAGCGACAGCCTTCAAAAATTAATGGATGCCTCCAAGCACTCAAGTAATAGTGCTCTCAAAGCTGTGCTAGCTGCATAACTCAGTGAAATCCATGGGGGAACCTTAATACAAACAGAACCCTGGAAAATGTTGTGGTCAGCATCAGAACACCCAAAACTGCAGTAAAAATGGACAAAATTTATGGCAGTGAGTGTTTCAACTTACAGTCAGCTATTAGATGGGATTGTTCACATCGCCTTCTTCAGTGCAGTGTAATAAAAGTCAGCATTTTATTTACATCTGTATGAGAGGAATATTATTTGGGGAGCAGTTTGTTAAATAGCTGTAAATAGCATTTTTACTACCCCCTTTGCATTGCTCTATATCACTTTGTTTTTCTGGAGAAGAGTGAGCCCATGCAGCTCTGCTGCCTCCTGCCACTGGCTGCGGGATCCTTTCCAGGATTTCTAGGGAAGGCAGAGTACTGGGCTTTCTGTGCTCCTGCTGTACTCCTATTCACATCAGCCTCTCAGCTCTTAAGACAGCTGGAGAGGTAAACAGCTGCTGAATACTCCCCTCCACAGTACTTCTGCTTTTTTTTTTTTTTTTTTTTTTTTAAATGGTGCTCAGAATCCCCTATAGCTAAACATAAATGAAATCTTGAATTTCAGGTCTCTCTTGTTCCTTTATTTGCTGTTACTCCCCACATTTCCAGATGAGGCTTATAACAATATTCTACACATACACTCTTTACCTTTCTTTTTATCATTTTTCACTCTACTTCCATCTATATGTCCTTTCATTCTCAGTGTCTCTTTACTCTGATGTTCCCATTGATATACCTCATCTCTGGGTGGGCTGTTCATCCAAGCAAGATGCAAATTATGTCACACACACAGAATAGTGAGTACAAACTGAATCAATAGCCTGATAAGACACTGGATATACTGTCAATGTGAACCTTTATGGACATGCAAAGAAATATAGGACTAATGTGACAAAAATAATCCTCCTTAAATTTGATGTATATACTTTCTTTTAATCTACATCCAATATCCTCTAGCTTTAAATGGGAATGATAATAACGTTGGTACTGCTGAAATGCACCTCCCCTCCCAAAACAGAAAAGCCAACACCCTTAAAGATTCTCCATACAACAGTGCACCAGCTTTGCCAGAACAACTTTTTCCTCTGGCACACTGATTTGCAGTATTCTCCAGGTTTTGTATTGGTCTCCTGAGCTATACAGTAATGAAAACCTAGAACTATTTGTAACAACCAGTATAAATTTTATTTATTACTAGGTACTATATTATAGGACTACATAGAGGTCACAGTCAATGTCTTATCCCCTTGAGCAAAAGACTGTACAAATCCCTAATAAAGTATACTCACTGACCCTGAGATTTTAAATAAACAAGATGCAGTGTGAAAGGAAGAAAGATATGTCGGTCTTATTTACATGCGAAAACTGAGAAATTTAAGAGGCTTACCAAAACAGAAAGATTATCCACACAGAAGTCTGGATTTGAAGCAAGTTTCAGAGAAATTTTTTTCTCTTGTGAACTTGTCAAATACATTTGAACATTTTGTTTTTGAAAAGAGAAAAATGAAAAGTAGATGACAGAATATGAGAAGAAACATATTAAAGTAGCAGAAAAGGAAGAAATATTTACAAGTTTCCAAGCAAAACAAAAGCCCAATTACCACCGGCTGTACTCAAAGAGCTAGAAATATACAGTTCTCTGAAAGACAAGATTTTAAAAGCCTACAATGCTTTTTGGAACAGGACAAAACTCGGATATTTCCAGTGCTGTTAAAGCATTCTCAGTTTTCTTGAATTCAACTTGAGAGGTTGGAATGGTAATACTCAATTGAGATGTTTGATTAAAATGTAACTGCACTGCCTCAACACCTCTATGCACCTACACCATATATTGCCATGCCTGTCAAATGTATAAACATATCCAGTAAAAATACTTATATTATGATGTCAAATATCAAATGGGGGATCAGAACCAGATTTGCATGAGAAGACAAAACAGCATTTTACAGAAACAAATGGCTATACAAATATCAAGCAGAAATATTAGTATAAATATGAGCAGATGCCATGTTTTCCCTTGAATGACAGCAGGGAGTCTCCATTCTCTGTCATTTTTCAAATTGACAAGTAGGACTGACTCCAGCTGGACCAGATGTCATCTGGAATTGCCAACCAGAAACCAAAACTGTCCAACTGCACAGACTTTACTAAAGACGAGCACAGAAGTAAGGAATATGACAGAAACAGCTGGCAAGTCCAGTGCTCTAAGAGTATCGCATCCAAATGTACACACAAACACAGTTGCCTGTACAAGCAGTCTGTAATATTTGTGCTGTTGAGTGAACATAAGCAGAACTGCACTCCAGCCAAATCTATGGTAAAAGGTAGTGGCTTTACTTTTTTTTTTTTTTTTTAAATTCCATGGCAGGGGTGTTGGAACTAGACGATCTTTAAGGTCCCCTCCAACTCAAGCCTTTCCAATTCCAACTGACCGATATTGTGTGTACATGGCTTGTTATTCTTATTTTAATAGAAATAAATCAATTTCATATTCTCTTATTTGGTCTAATTTCCTCAGAAAAGTATTTAAGAAACCAACTAGCTCTGTTTACTGTTGTGCGATGGTTTTTATTAAAGCATTTGGAGCTTTCTTTTATAACCACAGTAAAGATAAAGACAGGAGTCTATATTTTTTCTTTAGTGTTCCCCTTTTGGGACAGGATATATTTCAACAGTTTTATGCATTTACCAGCTGTATTTTTACTCTTTTTCTCTGTACACAGAAAATAAGTGACAGAACAATTTTCTCCATACCTTATCTAAATAAGAAGTGAAAGAAAGTCTTGTGCAAAATTTACTAAATTTTTAGCCAAAATCTCTTCCTATAAGCTTGCCTAAGTGATTTGAAAACGTGAAAATCATTGATCTTAGATTTTAGTGGATAGTATTTTCAAGCCTAAATGACTGAAATATTTCACAGAAATGCGGTGAAAGAATATTTCACCATTTAATAATATTCATTCAGAGGTCAAAAAAGATCTGGAAATTAGTTTTGACGAAACAATGAAATACATATGAAGCAGAGCTCCCTAGTAATGGTGTGCATGATGGCATCTCTCAGAGACACCTTCTGTAATTTTCTCTTCTGTACTGAAATTACATCTAAATACATTTAACGCAGGAAACCTTTGTTCCCACCACTTGGGCCATTAAATACATTCCTAGCCAGAGAACAAATTGGCAGTCATGCTGCTTTATATTTCAGAATCCTGAAGTCCCTGACTTCTCTGAAGTCTTGAAATCCTGGTGCTGGAAGTACTGTGATGAGGCTGTAACCAACTGGAATTTGCCTATGAGAAGTTTACTAAATACCCCTGAAGGGACCACAGACATCCAAATGAGGTAAGTGCATTCTATAGTCTTTCTATTTGCATCTATACCAGAAAGGAATTTAAGAGCCCTAATTACTTCTGAAAATTTTATCCTGATTTTCACTGGTTTTCAGTCTCTGAATCTTCTACCCAACAGTGATGTTTCCAGTAAATACAAATGAAAGCAACTGTAACTCAAACTGAGGAGCAATCTCAACATATCAATGAAAGATCAAAATTAATAAGGTCTTGAGAAATGAGAAAAAGAGATGAAATCACATGAAGGCAGCGATGCTTCACTACCTTTTCACTGTCCCATTAGTGAAGGTAAAAGGCTGAATAAAAGTGACCAATAATCATATGAGTTTGACTCTACCTTCTCGTTCACTTAATGCAACTCTTCAGACAGACTCTACTTTCCACCAAGATCTGTAAGGTGATAGATTTTAGGTTTATAAAAGGTCTGAAGCTATGAATATTAAAAGTAATAAGCTATGTTTTAATATTTTCACTGAACTGATATTCACTTGTAATGCAGATGTAATATGCTGCAATATCATATCTATCCAATACTGCAAGTGCTGAGAAGAACATTTTTATCCTAGGAAGCTAACTTGCTTAATGTTTAGGAATTTCTCACATTATTTATATGATTTTAAAATTGGTTTGATGGGCTGACACATTTGCCACTGAGAGTTAGCAATAATGAAAGCAGAAACGTATCTTCAGCATGCAAATAAGGGTATGGCCTTAGGAAAAGGTAATAAAAAATTCTAAAGATTCTCCCGTCTCTTCTTCAGAGATACTTTACAGGTAGACTTCATTCACTTACAGGTAGTGATCAGAAGGATCTGCAAGTACACCATGTCCCTATTCTGTATATACAAAAAGATGGTGTCCTGAATGTATGTGTGATAAGTTCTTTACTATATAGTCTGTAAATCTTTAAACTGAGTCTACCAGACTCAGGTCAGTTGAGTATTTGGTTTTCTGCTGAAGAACCTAAGCATTTCCTGTTCAAATAAAAGCTACACTGTTCATTTCTATTACCTATTTCTACACTATTTTTTGTTGCTACCTTTTTGAGATAAGTTGACAACCTCTGATACTGTGCTTATGAATTCTCTTCTAGCCTTGATGAGTAAATACAGTAAGACAAAAAAAAGCAGCACAAACATCATCTTTCAAAGAGTTAACTCCTGAGGTAAGAGCAGAAAAAAAAAAGCAAGAAGTCTAAAAGCATTTGAAAGTTCTTGTAATATTAGTTGTGGCAACATGATCCAGCAACACATTAATTTTCATTCAAATGAGATTGAATATATGCAGGGTTTATTAATTACTCAGTTCTAATAAAACTTTTCCTTGTCTTTGCTTCTACTTGACTGTCAAAATGAAGAGCTCTATGGTAAAAGCTTCTGGCTTGTCCTTTGACCTCTGAGAATATCAACATGAAAGCTCTATCACTGAAAGGTTAACCAGTCTGTGAAAGTACAGGCCCCTTTCATTTTTTAATACACATTATATAGCCTGACATTAAACCTCTTTGGGTCCGTCAATCAATCGTAACTCAATGCAAATTATGGGTTGGGCAAATCAACAACAGTTCTGACAGCTGATATGCTAACAGTAATTAAATTGCTCCAATAATTTTTTTTAACATTAAGTTCATTCTCATTTGACAAATCTAGAATGACTTTTTAACAAGGTTTCTGATACTAAAAAGCATGCTTTTTACTAAGGATAGAGAGGAAAATTGGAGTCTACTTCAAATTTTATCAAATTAGATTTTAGTTGCCTTTTTCTTCAGGTTTTCTGCATTCTGTTTTGTAATCTCTCTATACTTCTAGGATTATTCTGAGAAAAATTATTTATAAAGGAAGGAAACTCAGTGATACAAAGTATTATTTTTGTATGTTTTCAATAGAAAATTATCTAAATAGTAGAATATCCTACTAACAGGGAGTTAGACGATTAGGAAGGCCTCAAAATGTTAAGGCCTCTATTTCCTGCATGGGGAACCTCTTGTTTTTTCTCCCTCCCCTTTAATGGGAGGAAGAATAGTAAGAATTATATAAGAGGCTGTGTTCACATTACAAAAACTTCATCTAAATTCCAAACTTTATATTCTCATACTTAGATTGGCTCATCTCGCTATATAATACAAGGGCACCAATGTAGCAATTATTTTGCATACTTCATAACTCTTCTGGTTCCGAGTTTTTGCTAGGTTTTGACTGAAAAAAATCTGTCCTATTTCCCATCACCTAAAATATATTAGAGAAAGGTAGAGGAAGATGAGAGAAGAGACATGTATTTGAATTATAACCATCTCTATTTATCTTGCAAACTGTTAACTGGTAATAGTAGAAAGCATATTTTGAAGCTATTCTGCAATAATTTTGTATTCTGAAGCTCAACATTTTAATTAGAAGTGTCTGTGTGAACTCTCTGATTTAGTGTATTTTACTTTTTCCAAGGTTTTTGAGGAATTAGAGGAGAAAACATCTTTTGACAGTTGAAGAGACCTAACACCACCACCAACAGATGTCTAAAGGCAAAAACAATAAAAAAGAAAAAATAATTAATGTATGCTCTGGAACAACTATTAATTTGTTCAGAGTATTAATCATTGGTGTGACAGATTGTCAGTTTCTGACTCTTTACATCTCTGTGTAGTGGATTATGGTCATGTTATGTAAATATTTTTGTAAGTACTGCCTTTTGAAATGCTGAACTATTTTTTCCTCTTTAGATAAATTAAAAGAGCATATAAGCACAATAGTAAATTCTGCATTCACTCCAGCTTAAAGCTTTCAGACTAGAGCATATCTAAGTAATCAGTAATATATTTGCAGCATTCTCCCGTTTGACTTCATCTCTGTTCTCAATATGTCATAAACTGTAAGAAAGAGACATGGCTCTGCACAGAATAACTTGGTAGGCAATGGCTTCAAAATTTTCAATGATTCATCATCTACTTCTTCAATTCCTTCCCCTAAATGCCTTTCATGCATCTTCAAAATTCTTTAAATTGTTTGTGGCTTTGGTCCCTGTTCTGTTTCCAGACTGGTTTCTGCTGGGGCTGGTATTCATGTCTCCTTACTAATCACACCCTTATTTCCCCCACTCTATGTTAAAATGATATCATTTCAGTAGGTGTTTTTGCAGACAGACCAATAATTTTCCTCATACAGAGTATCTCACTTCTTTGTCTTTTAGGAGTTATGACATCAAACAATGTAACAAATTTTTTCATCAGTGAACCTGTCTGTACAGTCCAATATTTCCATTTCACTTTAAAAAATTCTTCAGATGAAGTGGAAACAGTCTATTTAAAAGTATCTAACCTCTGAATTTCTAGCCCCTTGCCCTAAGCTACTTTCATGACTAAGCTTAGCCACAGGTCCAAGTGGCAAGCCGAATTAAGGTTTAACTGCAACACACAAGGCAAATAATGTCATAAATCATCATAGCCCTACCAAAGCCCATAAGTCATCTGAGGATTCAGCCCAACAACCTCTGCTGATAACACTGATTGTGTGATTAATAATACAGGATTGTTCCTTAGGGACTCTGGTGGTTATCTTAAGCATGCAAGTCTCCTTCAGAGTGGTTCATGTTCCATCAGTCTTGCAATACAAAAGTTTTATCTAATGTAATTTATAGTTTGCTGCTACAGTTGATAAAGAAGAGATGAGCATCTTAGAAAGCTTGGTTGACTAGTCTGAATTAAATTTTCTGTTAGGTATCCATCTCTGAGTAGTATTCTAGAATCACATTTTAAAATACTAGGTAGTAATATAGTCTAAGTTTTCTCAAGGATTAATAAATATGCAACATTTAATCAACTTATCTCTGTAATTCTATAATCAAAACATATGCTTTGAATGATTTATTTTTAAATACTAGATCTGCTATAAGGATATCAAGAACCAGAACAATTTACAGATGTCATAATTCACGACACATAGATGGCAGAAAATGAACTTATATTAGATGGTTATGCATATTGGGAAGGATTTGAAACATACCAGAAACTCCAAGCAAAAACTTCTGAGTTTCACAAGAAACATACTGCCCCTTCCAGCCTGTCAGTTAAGTCTGACACCTCCCTTTCTGGAGAGGTTGCTGGCTCCCACAGCATGGAAAAGGAACCAAAGGGAGAGGCATCCACTTCCTAAGCAGGAGATAGCTTTTGCCTCAGAGACCAAATATTGTGACAGTCTTACTAGTCTCTTCGTATCAAAAAGATAGTGAAGAACAGAGGAACTGCCATACCAGATCAGCTCAGCTATGTGCCTGGCTCAGTAGCCTGTCCCCACATCTGAACAGCACCAGCTGTTTCACAAGAAAGTGAAAAAGTTCGGACAACTATACAGGTCTAACTTATTTATTTATTTAAATAAGCCTTGCTGAAGTCAAGACTTCAGTTAAATGTCACAGGCATGAACTCAAGAATCTAGCCATATATTTCTCATGCAAAGTACTTTCATGTGCTGGATTTTCACTGATTTTGATTTTATAACCCCAAAGGAAAAACTTTAAAATTTAATTTACTTTCCCTTTTATCATTAACAAATGACAGCTGGAAACAAAAATACTCTTGAGCAGAGTGAAGGGGGGGTTAAATTCTCTCAAAGTCTGAGTGTCTTTAAAAGAGTTTGAATCTGTCATTGCAGAAGCTCATCAGGTCTGGTGATTTCAGTGCTACGAATAAATGCTTCCCTCTCTCTGTTGGAGACAATGCCTAGAAAAGTTATTAAATGTGTAAAGACATACACACTCCAAAGACGTGATGAAAGTACTGTTGTCATTGGTCTAGTTGACAATGAAGTGTTTATTAACAGCGGTGGAGTAAGTAAAACTTAATAAAAAGAAGTTTCTCTGAAGTCTGAATATAAATTTTCTCTTTTACAGCATCCTATTAATTACTTATCTAAAAGGAATAATTTGAGTCTCTTATTCGGTTGAGATTTTTTAAAAAGGACTCGACAGAGTTTGGGCTTTGCAATTGGAAACACCTCAGGGTAGCAGCTAAGGGAAGAGAGAGGGAGAGGATACAAGATTTTCACTTTCTCATTTATTACCAAGGCAGATACTAGGTCTCTCAAAGTCCTGCTTCTCCTGGGACCCTATTTTAATTGTTTTTGTAGAAGACTCTTAGAGAGAAAGGTGATACAGCTGCTCCAAACCAGTTTAGGATCACCCACAGAAGACAGAGGTCACAATCCAATAATACAGAAGGAATTGCTTACCCTTTTCTGATCAGGGCTCACCAAACACTCCAAAGGAAGCAATCTCCCAGAAGAGATTCTTCCCTTCCTGTGACCAGCCCTTAAATGAGGTTAGGGAGGGGTGGACCTGGACTTCTCATCACACATGTGAATTGCTTCTGCCTGTGCTCCCAGGACTGGCTACATGCCTTCACCAGGTGCTCAATCACTGGTTCAGGTCATGACTTAACAGTTCCCATACAACCTTTTACAGGCTCCTGAAGGAAGGTTTCCTCCAAAGGCTAGCCCACATCTCTGTGCTCTTGCATGGGGTAGGACTTTCTAGGCAGCAGCAACATCAAGTGCAACTCCAGGTGTGCAGGTCAAAGCCTTTCAGAGTCTTGCTTCACCTCTCTGTCACCATCTACTCACTTTGCTTTTCTTCTGTGTTTTTTTTTCCTCCCCTGACTTCTTTGAAGACACACACACAGTTCAAGAAAAACCTCACAGATCCCTCACGTTTGCTCATCAGTTTGTTCTGGACACCTAACTTGACACAACTATCTACTTACTCCTTTTGACTGGAAGAATTTTCTGAAATCAATCATTTTCATCTTCTGAAAATGCCACAGGCATAAGCGGAAACACACACAGTACCTGGCCTTAGTTACATGCATGGAGCATTAAATATTTGGCTGATTCTCTGCCAATTCTACAGGAGTTACTCTAGATTAACACCAATTCAAAATTTTAGCTTGCTTTTTATCCCCTCTCTGGGTTATACGCTGAATACTCAAATTTTATAACTGTAATTGTATTGACTTTGGGCTGAGGATCTCTTAGACAGAATAGATAGGATAGGTTGGTCCTCTGAATGATATTGAAGCACACTCACATACTTTGCCATTTTCCTTCACTTAACCATAGCAAGATGTAACTAGAAATGCTTTGCAATTGTCTTGAGGAGATACACCATTTTTTGCTTCTTGGGAACCAATGGATCCTGTGTCAATTCGCAGCACATTTGTATTTCTTAAAATCTGGTATATACAAGTACTTAATCCAAAAGATAGTTATACTTTTGGTTCTATAAAAGACAGCCATATTTCTCCATTGTGCAGATGATGGTAATACCTATACTTTGTTCATGATTTGATACCTTAGGTATCTATCATATGCCTTCGATAAACACAATCCCCTCTTCAGAGCACAGTGTAAAAAATGCTACATAAACAGATACTTACATAGGCAAGAGCTGGGACCTCCTTAGTTTAGAAGGCCTTGTAATATTAACTCTCTGCCTCTAAAAGCTTTTAGAAATGTTTTCAACTAAGATGCATTTTCATTAGCATTTTTATACATATTGTCTTCCAACTAGTGTCATGCCCTGTTCTGCACACAGATGCTGTCATGTGCTATAAACAGCTGTGAAGACAAGGCCAGAGGCATGCATGCTAAGAGTGTTGTGCATGGTATGTATTTCCATACAATCTGTTTTTCAAGAACTGCGACCTGTGTGAAGGCATTTGCAGAGGTAACCCTGAATCTTTAAAAGAGTCTGGAGGAAATAGCTCTAGTAATACTTTTTAAATCAGGGCAATTGTTACGCATATACCCTCCAATTTCTGTCTCACACCTAGAGCTTCTGTATTTCTTGCCATACACACTGGCTAGTGATACGCAGTTCTAACAGACCATGCAAGTTAAGGCTACATTACAGTCCTTAGGTAAGATGTACATCCAGATTTCAGACAGAAATTCCAAAGGCACAGTTTTCAAGTTCATTAAATTTTAGACAAATATTTTTCAGTATTAAAAATAATAATTAATGCTATCATACAACAGACACTAATTGAAATTGTCATTTTACAGTGTTGGTTTTTTTTGTTGTTTTCCAAAGAAGTAACCATGTTGGAGTGGAAGGTGAAACACAAATGTGTCTATGACCTGTAAACTTTAGTGTTTGCTTTTTGTATAATGTAGAATGAAGATCAAGGCCTGTTAGTTTTTTTCCTCTTCCTTTAAATATGTTTGTTATGCATATACTAGGAATATCTAATGGTTATAGTTGTAACTATAATCAGAATTAAGTTCCTTCTTTCTGTTTCAGGAGGCACGCAACAACACACAAGAAACACTTTTCTTCCAAGTATAAAGATACTTAAAAATTCCAGTATGCTGAATATTTGCTGGGTTTGTTTTTTGTAATTGCAGTAACAAAATTTTTTATTAGATGCCACAAATGTCAGAGAATAAACTTCAGAATTATCAATATATATATTTTGGTTGTACATGCATTTGATTACTGAAACTAATGCACTTCTATCTGCAAAAGACACAATGAAAAGCAATCCTGTCTATGTAATATTCATTCTGTGTTTATAATTGGAATACATTTTTATATTATATAATACTTATATACTTAGATGTATGTGTATATACAAGCATACATAAAACAAATAGAATAGGATATTCTGCAGAATGCAGTGGTGAGCCCACAGACCCACTGTACTGGCCAAGAAAGGCAACAAATACTGGGTAGGCACTCAGGTTTCCATGCCATGGCCTCAGGGCTGGGACATGGGAGGGAGGCATTGTGTGAGAAGTGTAGACTGAGACCACAGCTCTGTACTGAGTAGAAAGTATCCATTTTCCATTCAATACACTGCAGAAGTCTGAGCAGGGACCACAAATACACTTACTTCCCACTATCTGTTCTGGGAGAACACCATGCATATAGGAATAGAAAAGTCATTATACGCCTTCTGGGAAGAAATGTTTTCACTTTTTTTTTTCTCCTCCTTTTCAGACAGACTACATTTACGTATCCTCATGTTTTTCCTCCTGTGCATAATTTTATATTTATTCACACTGAATTTCATATGATATTTTATCACCGACTACTCATTCTTTTACAATCCTGCCTCTTACAGAGTTAGAAAGAGTTAACCCTATAGGCCACATTTAGCCTTTGAAGAACAAAATACAGAGTAGCTTCAGCGTGAACCAGCCCTGATCCAGACCAGCTCTAGGTATCTCCAGCCAGTTCCCAACTCTTTCCTTCCCCTCAGGCAGATGGCCTATCTGTCAGTGCCACCAGGACTGCCACTGTCCCTGCTCGTGATGTGTTTTCCCAACCAGATTGAGGACTTCAGAACTGTTCCTGCTGTACATCAAGACAGGAGACAGATTCTCATCTCATAGCTTGTTGACTGGAGGCTCCTCCAGTTTGCTTGTGCCCCAGCAGGAAGGAGGCCAAGAGTATCCCAAGCTCTGCCTGATTGTTTTTTGTGTTTTACGCTACCACTATTTCGCCCATACTCAACAGTGATAGTTTTGAAGAGTCCTTCTCAGAGAATGGTAAATTGAAGCTACCCTAGCCTCACAAAGAAATTTTTTTTTTTTTGAAGTGACTTAATATATTTTTTTTTAATCAAGAAAAAAAAACAACAAACATTTACTAAAAAAGTTCCCAACCCAAGCTATGCACAGCAAGATCACATGTTTTTTTTCTAAGCTATTTTCTGGAAATAGTAAAGACATATATTTTCAGCAGTTTTCCTATTTCTGATTTGCATCTGTGTGATTTCATTAACTGATAATTGCTTTTGATGTGAAATGCAGAGAGATAAATGGCTCATGAATCAATAAGTGACGAGATTTCAAACAGAGTAGCTTATTGATTTTTATCTCCAATTTACTCTGCATTGAGTTTAATTATAACTATGACACACCATTTGTTTGAAAAGACTGCATGCGAACATTTGCATGCAGTTTTCTTAGTGCAATTATTTCAGTTGTTTTAAAGTAAGTTATATTTTTTGAGCTGGAAAAAACACCACTGAAATTCCAGCTCTGGAGAAGTATTTATGCATATTATTCCTTAATCACTGTGTGGAAGCATTTGATTATTGTTATGAACATTTATTATAAATATATAAAAATTTATGCTTATTTACAGGTTTTCATCACAGTAGCAGTAATTCTACTGAAATTTGCCTAAATTTAAATTCATAGGATAAAGTTTTAGTTTGCCTAAATTATGCCTTTTGTGTTCCAAAACATTTGTAATTTAATCTAAAATCATTTTCTTTGAGCATTGGAATTGGTAAAAAAAAAAGTATATTTTTCATTCCATTATGGTCATATATTTTTGACTATTAACTGAGTAACAGATTTTTGCTCAACTGTAGAGAGATTTATATGGATCCAAGGTTTTTAAATGAAGCTGATAATTCTACTGTCACATGAAGGATTTTCTTAGCGTAACAGCTAGTTTTCTGCTAAACCCAAAATTTATGTTATCACTACATTTCAGTAAATTTTCTGTTAGAAACACTGATCCAGAACAAAGATTTACTATTTTTTCACCAATGATTTAATACAGGGACCTGTTTTACACAATATGACAAAGGTTTATCATCTTCTGTATGAGATCCTTCATGAATGCATCTACGATAAAGGAAAATGATTAAAATTATGGTCATGGAAATACATTCACTTCATTCCTCAGGAATCAAGGAAAGGGCACACAGTGTAGAGTGGCTCTAATCTTGCACACATAGAGTACCTCAAAAATAAAGTGTCAAAATTCTGATATTCCCCTTGATTTCTGAGAGCAATAGTCCTATGGATAGCGCACTTAAAAATATATTGTTAATTTGTAGGACAATCTGCTTTCTTTTTTTGCATCAAAAGCTTAAAAAAAGGAATATTTTAACACCTTTTAGCAAGCCTAGTTTAAAAGTGAATTAAGATCAGCTGGAGCACTTCCATGAATTTAATTTGGCTTTGAATGAACATCTATGACCTGACACACATGAAAAACACCATGAAAATTTCAGTGCTTACAGAACTGTGTTTGCAGGTACACTTCAAAAATGGGTCAATTATTACGTATCGGCAAGAAATAGCAGAGACAGTATTAAAGTTTATTTGATTTTTAAAATATTATTACTAGAAGTGGCTTTTCAGTAGAATACAATACTACTCAGGAGGATGTAAGAATGGAGACTTACAGTATCTTTTGAAAAAAATAGAGCAAGCACTTTTTTACATGAAGTATGGAAAGGAATATAGAGATGTTAATTTGTTTGTAAAATTTCAGAGACTCGCATAAGTTTCTAAGAAGGCCCATATAAAAAAGTATTTTGATTTGATTCAAATGAAATAACATAGGTGATTCATAGGGTGGTTTGGCAAATTTTACTTGTGGATCAACCACTTAATTAAAACCTGTTTTAAAGGTTGGGGAGTATATATTATAAGCTGTGGTAATGTTCTTCTCAACATTAAGTTTGTTTTGGCACCTTTTCTATTGATACCTCAAACCGTAATAACACTTTTACTTCATTTCCTAAGAAAAGGATCTAATGGCAGACATTTATCCATATAATGAGGTAAAGACTGATGAAAAAAATAATTATTTGTTCTGCCCTCACCCTTTCTGATGCAAACTTCACTCTTGACTAGTTCAAGACCAAGTCTTCCTCAGGCTATCAATTTCTCATTTATTAAATGACTTTGTAATTGTTTTATCACTTTTAGCCTCTTCCCTGCAAATTCTCTCCCACCTTTCCTGCTTTTCTCTTGTAATTTATTACTGTTTACTCTCCATCTTTTTGGCCCTTCTTAATCTTGATTTCTGAATAGGTTTAAGCAAGTTTCAATTCTTTTCCTAACTTTTCCAGATTTTCTGAAAGACTTCTATTATTGTTTAGTTTTTTTCTGTACTTTTGCAAAGAAATTTGATTTGCACTTTTGGTAAGTCTACATTTCTCTGCCTATGAAACTCCTACAATAAGTGTCAAGATTATAGTTAGACACTGTTTTGCATTTTGTCTGTTACAGTCATTTTTCACCCTTTTTGCCTCCCTGTGTCCAGGACTAGAATTACACATAGTAATATAGTTTACCTTATAATTTTCTGCCATCACATTCAAGCAGACTCTTGATTTCAGCTGTGTCTGGAATTAATGTCTGTATTATTTTGGATGGAGAGAAGAACGGCCTCTTCCACATTGTAAAGCCAGTTGTTCCAAAGTGATTATTTAAGCTGCTGAGACATGGCTTCTCTAAACCATGTTCTGCTCTAATAATGGGCCTGTCCCTGTGCATGCAGTACAAGTATTCCTGTATCATTCTGTTGTTAGACCTAGCTGGTATTTTGATTTTCCTTAGCAGGAATTCAACATTCTTGTCATTGTCACAAAACCAGCAATCTAACTCCACTAGTACTCTTCAGAATCTAAACATACAATTAGCAATATTCTTTTTAATCACAATTTAATTTGTCAGCTGGGCCACAGCTATTCACTAACACAGCCCAGAAAATTGACATCATTCATGATTGCTCTGCTCAGAGTATTTCAGCTTCCCCTTGAATAAGCCACATGTGGAATCCTATGATAAATGCCCTGTCATAGGCAGAGAGACTCATAACTGTCCTGTTAATAAGCTAAGGAGTTTCATTAAAACACACAGTTCCGTCTAGATAACATTAACTCAGTTTCCTTGTAGGAACATCACTTATATTTTCTCAAAGATCTCACTAGGTACAGATACGTCACATCAACTGCCTCTTCCAAATAAGATGGTAAATTTCTCAAAACAAATGTGAATGTCTGGGCACTATTTGTCTTCAAAAACTCATAGCAACTCTTTTTAATCACCTTATTACACTACAGATACTTCTAAATAAGTCTTATTTAATTGTCCTAGTATTTTTTTCAGCATTTGAAGTTGGTTGGAGCGAGGATAGGCTTCTGCTGTTTCTTCTGTTTGTTTAAGCATGGAAAGTACAGCTCTTTCAGTATTCTGAGGTATTCCCCACGGGCAATGAGTTCTTAAAGGTAATAGCTACTAACATACAGAGGGCATACAATTCTACAGAGTTACACTGATAACGCAACAAAATCCATAACAGTACTGCATAATATATTCACACAAGTAGTAACATTTTCATTGGTTGGTGACTAAATTTAACGTAAAAACTATATAAATTGTCCACAGAAATCTGGACAGATCCCTTTAAGTAGTAACACAAGTTTGCTCATATCTTGTTTCTCAGTACTGTATTACTAATCAACACTTCAGTTAGAAGGTGCATTATTGTCAGAACAAGGAAACCATCTGTAGGGTATATCTGCATTTCCCCTGTCCTTCTTTTTCAACTCTTATTCAGAAAACCAAACATCTTTAAGAAAAATTTATGTTTAGTGTTTGGTTGGTGTAACAATCAGAAAGATCAATGTGGAGAAATGGCATTACAGGAGGTATAATAGCAAAAGGAACTAACACAAATGAAAAGTATTACAAAGGAAAACTGCTACCTGTTGTCAAAATCTAGGCTCACGGGGAAAAACTCCACAAGGGAGCAATCTCCAACCAGAGATCCTTCTTCAATGGATGTCAGCCCTTAAATGAGGCCTAAGAGAGGTGGAGCCTGGCTCCACCCCTTCTGGTCACACAGGTGAATTGCCTTCACCTGTGTTCCCAGGGATGACTTGATCCTTTCCCCAGGTGCTCAATCAGTGGTTCAGGCTGTGACTCAATAGTAACCACACAGTTGGTGTTTTTTGTTTGGTTGTTTTTTTTAGTGTGTGTGTGCCTGGAACGTGCTAGGTCTCCATCTTAAAGCACTTATGTCTGTCTTAACCCACATTATATTATAGAAGTTGTTGTATTCAAACTAAATAATTATGCTCAAAAATGGTGCACATGAAGATATCTTCTGTTTTACCAAATGAACTATAAAAATAAAATTATAGTGGTCTAATAGTGAAGGATGCAGAAGTTCGTACACAGGCAAGAAAAAAAATCAAAGATATAATTTAAAATGAAGAGGAGATGCAGAGGTGAAAAATGTCCCAACATTAAGCAGGCACAGTAAGGCAAAAATGGAAACCAGATCGACTTTTAAGACTCTTAAACCTGAACATATAAAACCTGTGGTCTATTCTTCACAGCCCTAGTAATCTGCTGTGGGATTATAGACACACTTCTTAATCAGATTTCTTCACCTGATTATAGTAGCTGTATTTATCCATTTTTACTACAACAAGAAGACCTTGATTTAGGGTATATGTTTTTGAACAGCACATAATGTGACCTTGAACTCAGATTAATCCATCAGGTTCGAATGTAGTAAAACCAAATAATAGTAAGAAAATCCCATATTTTTCTTTATGTTTATAGTAATACATTTTTCTTTGCATACCAAACATATAAAAATACTACTTTTATCATCTCAGATGTAAAAATTGCAGCTGACATTTTCAAAATAATCAGATTCAACAAGATGGATGTCACCAAA
This sequence comes from Numida meleagris, assembly GCF_002078875.1. NCBI lineage: Eukaryota > Metazoa > Chordata > Aves > Galliformes > Numididae > Numida > Numida meleagris. Next base: position 32,965,054 of record NC_034411.1, on the reverse strand, counting down.
CTAAATAATTAGAGTCAGATATTAATAATTTGTGTTATTCCCTCCTTTACAGTATTCTTCAGTCCTAGAAACAGAAAACAGACTGAACAAGCTGAGCTAAAAAACATTAGTATTTTCCTATATGTGATATTCAAATTCACGTAAACTCAGTGGAAGCTGCAGAAAGAGATTTAATAGCAAAGGAAGACTGAACAAGATTTTAATCCTTCTTTCACTGTCCCATTAACATTGCCTGGTGTGAGGTGTCTGTATATAAGGAAGGAAAAGTTGTATGATTAGAAGACCTGTGTGACTACATCCAGCACTAGATTTATGTAAATCCCATTCTGAGAGTGTCAACAGCCTTCTTTCAACATTAATAGTGTCTGTGATTCTTAAGCTTTCAAAGGAAATCCAGAAAAGGCAGCCTTTATCTGAGAAAATTAAATTATTCTCAGCTGTGGAGTTTGAGGATACATGGAGTGTTTTATGTCTGTATATAAGAGAGTAGTAGGATTTAATTAAATAAAAACAATGACATTCTTGCTTATGAAATTTTACATGAGGCCCTACAGAATTGTGTATCTGTGGTGAGTTCTCTAAATTGCCTTCAAAAAGGTCATCCGTTCATATTAAATTAAATAGGAGCAATTTTTAAAACTGAGTTTAGATTTGCTTGTCTTTATTGAGAAAGCAGGAAGAGTGCTGAAGTTTTTCCAAAGCACCTTACCCAATAGGATTGCTTCTACAAACTTCAGTGGGAGCAAAGTCCACCTAGCACTGGGCAAGATTTAAGGTCACACCTGAGCTTTAGAGATTTTAAAATCGGTCTTTTCAAGTTTGACTCTTACAGTGAACCTGTTGGGGGGTTCTTCTACCAGACAAACAGTCCTAAATTTTTGCTCCAGCAGGTCTGATATTTGCTTAATTGCAAGCACCTAAACCGACCAATTCTTATTCCTTTATCATTTCAAAATCAATTGGCAGTGTGTGTGCATCTGTGTGCGTTCTAGGGATCTGAAATCAAAATATGCCATCAAGTTTGGAGCTACTACAGTTACCAGAGAAATATTCAGCCTGTCAGGTTTGTTTCTTTGCTGTCCTGGTGAAATACAGTGTGCTATTATGGCAAGGACAGATCCATCCTTTGATATACCTTCACTGAAGCTTTCTTCAGATTTGATTAAAAGGTTCCTTCATTGCTCCTATGAGCAGTTTATTTGCCTTTATTTCTTCCAGATAGTGCTGCATGTCTCTTGTCTCCCACCAAGGCAACACTCCATAAGGACAACGCCCATTTAAACAGGGGAATCTGGACATCAGGACATTTTCTATGAAGCAGTTAATGGAGGTAGAAGAGCAGCAATAAGACCTATCCATGTCAGGAGTGGGCTGCAAGAAGAGTTAGCAGAAAAAGACTGAAATACAGGAAATGCAGAAAATTTGCTTAGAAAATATATTTTTATTAACGTATCTCATTACTAACAGTCTGTGTGTAGACTGCTGGAACCACGGGGTATCAAGGAACTCTCAGAAGCAGGACCCTAGGACAGCCAGAGCACACTGTGGGCTGGGGGCAGAGCCTGACAGCCAACATATGGCTGCCCTATTTTCCCACTTTTCAACCTTGGTTCTGTACCGTGGTGAACACCTGATTGCCTGCAGCCAACCATGTGCCATGGCTGGATGCAAAACACATACACAGCATGCACATGGATGGCAATATGGCAGGGGCAGCTCGTGACCTGAGGGATCTGCAAGGGGAGCACACCAAACACGAGAAGCCTTACAGCATACCAGTGAGGTGTCCTGTGCTTTCCCCTTAGCTGCTCTTTACTGTGAATCCATATACTACAAAATTATTTCTGGGTTCAGATGATGAAAAAGCTGAAAGAAATATGGAAGTGTTCATTGAGAATTACTAGAGTGAGACAAAAAATGTGAACTGAAGAATGATCCTTTAAAAAAAGAATTGCCTTGGAAAAATGTCCAGGGTCAGAGACATTTCTCTTTTTCATAAAAAATGCTAGACCATTTTATAAAAATATTATTATAGATTTTATCAATTTCATCTTGTGTTGTGTAACAAAATCCTGCACAAAGGAAAATGCAAAGTAATTGATACTATAACAGTTTGTCTGCTATCGCAGAAAACACTGTGGATCAAATCAATGGTAGGTGTGTCTGGTCATTCTTTTCCCCATCCTCCCTGAAGGTTGACCCTTCCTTCTCTGTTCTCTCATTAAGGAATAATAATGAGTACTTAATTATGTACAAAACATTACAGGTTGTTGGAAATTACTTATTTCATTTTATGGAACTAGAGAATCATAAACTACCCCAAATTGGAAGGGACCCACAAGGATCATGAAGTCCAACTACACACAGAACCACCCAAAATCCAAACCCTATGTCCAAGTGCGTTGTCCAAACACTTCACGAACTCTGGCAGCTCAGGGCCATGACCACTGCCCTAGGGAGCCTGTTCCAGTGCCCAACCACCTCTTCGGTGAAGCACCTTTTACATAAATCCCAACCTGATCCTCCCTTAACAGCGTACTTTTAAATCAGATGCGAGTCAGTTAACACATTACCCAGAAGAATAAGAATAGTTCTCCCTCTTTTAAATTCTCTGAGAATTAGAAAAATACAGGTTTGACACTTGCACTTACACACACGGTGAGGATGCCACCCGAGTTGAAATGGTAGCAAACCCTTGCTCTGAATGAAGTACGTTGGTATCAGAAGTAGTATTCTGGCTCCATTTTAGAGGGGGGAACACTGTGAGGTCCAACCAAAGGTCCATGAAGACAGCTTCAGTGTGGAGCCAGGACTAGTACTAAGAGCATTCACTGCCCTCAAGCCCACCTGCATCACCCTGCAGCTAGAAAACAGAAGACTGTACTGAGCACGACTGTACCAGATCCCACGGCATCAGATTTGGCTTTTCCTACTTCCCTCTGCACATCAGCCTGCAGGGCCTGTGCAGAATACCCTGTGCTGTGGGCATGGCTCTGTCAGGGCGTGCCACATTCCTTACTCCTCATATGACCTCTCCCTTGCTTCGAACCTCTCAAGCTTCATATTACACTATTTGTCCGGTCTGTCGCTTTTGATAACCTTGCATCTGCTACATCCACTTGCTTTTAATTACTCTGCCATTTAATTTGTTTCAAACATCTGTGTCCTGTTTCTATCTGGGGTCACTTTAGTTGTTTATGGCTAATCGATTTTGAAAGAAATATGATTTTCTTGTATTTCTTTCTAAGATAATCCATTGTAGTTTACTATAATCATCTGCTGCTGTTGATTTGCTGCCATACAAATGATTTCATTTACTAGAGATCACTATTATTACCATTAAAACCCCATTTATTAACTGCCATATCAACAATCAACCCTGTTGCTTATTGATCAGAAATCTCCCAAGCAGCTGGTCTCTAGGGGGAAGTTTCATCCTTCATTGAAATCTACCAGGCTCACTGGAGTCAGGTAAAAGATGAACCTGGCTCCTCTGCCATGCTGATCTCCTGCCAGTGCTTTTATTGAGATTCCCACTGACTGTGCAATCACCTGATTCCATCCTGCACCACTTTGTAGCTCCATTGATTCATGATTCTGCTGATGCTGATTGGCCATTTGTCACCACTATTCTTTACTTTCCTCCTCCTCCTCCACACATTATTTTTTCCCTTTGGTTTCCATCTGCCTTTTTATTCCCTTTTCCTTCCTCTCCTTTAAGCCTTCTCTGTTTTGAAATTGTTTTCTCCATGTTTCTGTTACACGACCTGCAAGAACCTAAGGCATGTCTACCTTTTCCTCACATCAAGCATTAGTATATAATGTTTCCATTCTTTGCTTTGTGTTTTCTAGACACAATTTGCATTTTGCACTTACTGCTCAGAATCACCTCTCCTTCATCCTTCTTTGGGACACATTAGGATTTTTTTTCTTATTCACTCCACCACCTTCTTCCTGATTATTATTAGTGTAAAGCACAGATCAAACATACACAGTGTTAACTTAGAAAGGTGCTTTGTGTATGACAGGGTAGGTATGATATATTTCCTCAGTTTGGAGGTAATAAAACTGTTCCCTCATATAAAATGCTTAGATGACGTTAGAAGAAATGCTATAATAAGGTGGGAAGCATTCAATTTACAAATATGTGGCCTGTCAGGAAAATCTGGATTCTACCGATGCCTACCCAAAACACTGATTTCCTCAAAAATTACATAAATTACACATAAATATGAATAATTCTACACTTTGCCAAGGATGCCAATATAACTATTAAAACAAAAAAAGGCAACAACTCAGCACTGACTTAATATTGACATAAGTCTGAATTGGAGCTAATACACAAGTCTTTAGGATATGCATTAATGTCTCTCGTGACTTCTGATCAATAAGTTCAAAGCAAATATTTGTGCTCCTCACAAATTACTGTTTATACTAGGTATAGGCTCACACAGTGAAACTGTCGCTTGTCTCCTGTTCCCCGACACGTCAGCATGATCAGCTGTTATAAACAGTAATTGAGACTGCATTGATGTTTAAGAAACCTCATGTTTTCACTCATGAATTTTCCTAGAAAATAATAGCTCACCATGTGACTTGAATAATTCAAATAAGTGGTAACACAAACAACGCAACAACCAAAATATTTGACCTCCCTTGCACATATATTTAGAGAATCTAGGGACTCTTTCTTTTCATTTAGTTATACAAAAGCACTAACAATATTACCTTGAAAGTATTTTTTATCATTGATTTTAAAATTATTTTCATTTAACAGCAAGTCCTCATTTTTGCAGGCCTTTCTGGGTTCATGCTACTGAGCTTCCACAGTTGGCAATGACTGCTGCAAACATAAGAAGCAATTAATAGAGATTTTCTATTTGCACTGACCTTTGATCTGATGGTAATAAATCTGAGTGATTGAAGATGACCGCAGTCACCCTGAGGAGCGCTGTCTTGGTACTTCACGTGCTTCCCCTAAGCAAGCTCTCTGTGCATAGAGGCACAGGGCACAGGGGAGACTCCTATTAACATTAATGACTATTCTGGGGCTGGGGAGGGGTCAAATGCCATTTTCCTGCCCTTCATTAATGCTACTAATTCATTACTGCCTTCCTCACTCTGGCAGAGCAGTTCAAAGTCTTTTGACACCAATGCCTCTACATATATCTCACCAGTGAGCGAGTCAATGCAAGAAAGCACCAGGGCAGAAGGTTATGGAAATATGAGCTCCAAAGAAAGAGTCCTAGCCCACTTGTGTTAGTGCTGGTTAAACCCAAGGGCATTAGGATAAACCTTGGCTCAGGCATCTTATCCCCAGGCTGCACACACAGGCTACCTGCTCCCTGTATAGAGTGGCTGATTTTCCCAAAGCTGTTTAGATATGGCTTGACCTGTGTTTTGTGAGAACAAACCTGGCCTGATGATTACTGGGGAGCTAATGGGGGTTAAGCAGCTTCACCTTGATTTGTCTCTTCTTCCTGAACAGCAATTTAAACTTGGCCCCATACATATTCACTGAGCAACAGCACATTGGCTGGCCCTTGGAATTCAAGCATGGTCTGTGATTGACTGGGGACATCTAATTACACTGAGAGTGCAGCTCTATGAAGCTGTGGAGGATAGGAGAAAATGATATGGTGATGCATACTGATGGTGCTAGGTTACCAAAATCCCTGAACCTTCTGGGCTGATGAAGTCAGACATCACAACAAGTAGCATCGTCACTCAAATTAAATGATCACTTTTTTTTTTTCCATGACAGTGGATCTGCTCCATGCAATTCAGGATCAGGTAAGACAAGGAAGAGGCTGTGTTTGGAACTGCTACCAAGTGAACCAAGAAGTTGCTGGTAGCACAGAGTAGCCTGGGGACCAGGCCATATTGCTTGTCCATATTGCTTTGGAGTCAGACTAGAGTGTAGGCCGCCAACAAATCCTGTCTTCCCTCACAATGGGATAAATGGGGCTCTGTGAAGGACAGTCAACCTCTGACAGAAGTTGTTGTGCTGGGGACAGACTGCAGAGCAGGTAAAGAACCTGAAAATTCAGTCACCCAAAACTCCTCAGGGACATGAAGCCAGTTCAGTGAGCCCAGCAGCCATGCTACCCCTCTAGAAAGGGAGACTTGGAGCCTGCCTTAAGGTGAATCCCACTGAGCAGACAGATTCAAACCTGCAAGCTTTGAGTGCAAGTGTTTGGTTGAAGATTAACCTCAGTAGAAGGAGAGAGCACCTTAGCACACGGACCCACACATGGCTTCTGGCAGCCCCAGAGAAGCCAGCTACCCTGGCACAGATGGACCACCCCACTGGGCAAGAATTAGACCAAATTAAAGGAACAACATTCCAAGTGACTTGTAGAGAGCTAGACTTCCAAATAGGGGGAGCAATAGGTGGAGGATTTTTTTCCCCTTACAAAAATTTTTCTTGATTTTTTAAATTGACTCATAAAGGGTTTGAGTATGTTGTTATTTAGCATACTGGGAACCACATTTATTACATTGCCTGTGAAAGAATCAGCATGCATTTACACATCTTTAAATTAACTATGTTTTTGTAATTATGCTTACTGAATGAAAAAGTGTATGATTTCAGTATTTAGAAATACAAATGATTCAGCGGTGTTGTATTTGTTTCCATAAGAAGAGATTTACTCTTTGACGAACATGAATTCTCCCAAATGTTTTTTAAAAAGTATTTGCCTGTTATTGTTTATTCCTCACTATTTTCTATTTAAAAAAAGAAAAAACAACATCATTTATATTGATCAATATATGTTAATTTTATATCACAGCACTCTTTTTTTATTATTTATATTTTAGTCAGCAATGAAATAGGAAGGCATTTAATGCCAAACATTTAATGAAAGCAAATAGAGCAAACATGAATTGCAAGTCTTGTAATGAATAAATCTGAATAATAAGAATCCCACTGGAGTGTAGAGGCAGATAGGTTAATCTTTTCACCGGAATTTTAATACAAACTGAAAATAATATCAGAAGGAATTAACACCTAGCTCACCATTAAACTCAGGGAAAAAAATAGATTGTATTATTGAAGTTTGGTCTGCAACTATATTTAATTAACAGAATCAAAGAACGGGTACTTATAATGCGGTCTCTGTAACGTCAGGGAGGACGGATCACCACATACACAGCTGTGTTGCCAGTATGACTCATGGCAAAATGAAATGGAGGAATGCTCATCAAACTGATTCTGAAATGTCATTTTGGCAGTGTAAGACTGACCTCTCTCCCCAGCACTCAGAGCATTTCTTCCAGCTAAAAGCCACAGAGAAGGGATTAGAAGTCCTGCTACTCATCATTTACTCTTCTACCCTTTGGGACTTCTCTGTGGTTCTTGAAAGAAAAACAAAAAATTAGAAAAAAAAGGGGGGGGAAAAAGCAACACAAAAACCAACCAATCAAGGAACAAAAGTTCAAAAAATAACTTCAATTTGATTTGACAGCTAAAATGAAAGTAAAACCTGACATTCCTCTTCTAAATTCCAATTTTCCTGCATCTCAGAAATATCTCAGTACCATTATTTGTGCATTTTGAAATTTGCTTTCGTTTTTCATCATGAAACATTGCAAAATGAAGCAGAGAAGTCTAGATCTGAAGAAACTATGATTTTTTGGTTGAATATTTTTAAGCATCTAATAATGTTATAGGGAAAAAGTCGGATTTCCATCAGTATGTCAGGGTCATATATCCAGACCCATGCCAAACTCAGCCTTAGAAAATTTGTTGCACATCCTATGAATTCAAGGAGTGCAAATGTGTAAGCATTCCTGACCATTTTTATGACACTCTGTTTTGACCTTGTTATTTGAAAGTAGAAATAGAAAGCTAATCAGGATCATTTCTTGATATAGAGTTGTTTTTTTTTTTAACTTTGATCTACTAAGCAAAATTACCTACTCCTTTTAAAGGATTTAGAACTGAGAACTTACAGCATGACAAATAGTATATGTAAATGAAATCCACCCAATGCAAAAGCAGATTTGGGGTAGAATTTGAGTTCTGTGAGCTAATGCAGACTGTTTTCTTCTTTCACAGGTATGGATGTCAAAGCTAGGTACTCGTTGCTGACATCCAAGAAAACACATGACTGAAGGCTGCCTTTTAGGCTTGGCTGCAGAAATCAGCAGGTATGTCAAACCACTCCATATCCCTTCCACAGGACGTTAACACCCATTGACTCAGATTTGCACTTACAAGAGTAAGATGTCAAAGCTAACAGAACTATCTTTAGGATGAATAGTAGTAACAAGTGGAAAATACCTAGTCTCAAGCATCCAGGCATGGAGATGAAAATACATTTCCCAGAAACTCCGAACATTGTCAGTTTTTGTTAACAGCATTCATTGCAGTATAGCAAAAACGTTAACATACGTCGTCCCTAAAAAAATAGCATGATTTTACTTCCTTGAAACAAAAATTAAGATGAATAAGGCAAACACCGAAATTCTTATGCCTACAAAGAAATACACGCAGAATTTCCTTTTAAGAAGCACAGGAAGAAATAATTTTGCTCTTATGTTTTCTTGTGAAACAAAAATGTTTACTTTTATTAAAAATGGATTGTTTTCACACTCAAAAAGCATTTAAAGTGTTTGAAGAGACAGAACCATCCTTGTAACAGCATTGAAAAGTTATGAATCAAAGATGATATGCCATATCAGACACTGAATTAAAAGAAATAAAAAAGCATGTGGTCTTTCCTGGGTTGTCATTGAGCCAGCAATACTTTCTCACAGAGACATGAAAAGCAGATGCTCAGGCTGACACTGTCATCTACACCTTCACACATCTCCAGGCAATTGCCCCGGGCATACAAGTGCTTCACCAGGCTAACAGGTTCTGGTGAGCTGCTGGGTGTCTGGATAGCATATGGTTTTCACACCTGAATCACTCAATGCAAAATAAGTTTATGATGGGCAATGTTGAATCACAAAACCTCTGGTAATGCTGCCCACACTGACCATCCCCTTTAACAAACATTTTGGAAGCAGGTGTTATTTTGTATTAATAATGAGATGTGTTTCTGAAATGAACAAAGCAGCATGTTGCAAAATAAGATTAATCCTAAAGTAGAGGAAAGGACAGGGACTGCTACGGAGTCAAACAAGCAATACAATCACAGAGTAAATGCTGAATTCTCTGTAAGATGATACAGTAGTTCCTAAGCCTCTCTTTGAACAAGTCAGACGGGTTCTGCTTTCCTAATACTGTGGAATTAAGATCCACAGGGCAGTGGTCAAAAAAATACCAAAGCAACAAATAAGATATTATCATGGGACAGACTATCTTTCAGAAAGTATTATAATGTCAGTGATGTGCCTTCAGGTACAATATGTGCTCAATTCTGGTCAATCTATTTGAAAAAGAGATAAGGAAAATGTAGAAAAATGTGATGAAAATTTCAAAGAGCATGGCACATTTCTGCGATGAGTGATTGCAAAGACTGAGATTGTCTAGTTTGGGAAATAGATAAATATAAAAGGATTTAAAAGGCTATATAACATACTGAAATCATGTGCTAAACTGAAAGTCAGCAAACATAACACTGAGGGAAAAAACACAAAATTTAGTGGCAGATCTCATTGCTGCTGGGTCTGAAGATTTACCTCAGTGAAGGAAGTATTTAGGAAAGCATGCTGTTAAGAAGAGGACCCATTTCTGTGATGCCTCCCATACGACAGAGAGGCCTCAAATGCCCTTGCTGTGCCTCATGTGGTATTCAGCCTGGAGCCTAGGACTCCATCTGTGTCCTTGAGTGGTGGGACACTGGTAGCTCTCAACCCTCATTTCCCAAGTGACACTGGGGAGGTGAGAGCTGCAGGCAGGATGTGTCTCCTGAATGGGGTACAAGGCTTGGCTTGGGCAAGAGATGAGCAAGCACATTGATTGAGGAGACAGGGAGGGATGTAATCACTTGCTGTTAAGATAGGCTGAGCAGACAAAGGTTTGGACATAAACTGATGGTGTGTCATCCCAGAGCTCAAGCTCAATACTTTTAAAAGCATGTACACGTAGACATAGGCAATACTGCACACCTCTTGGTTTAAATATAGTTCCAGTCAACCACTATTGTACAAACTAATGAAGATAAACTTCTTCCTGCGAGCAAGATTTGTCATAATTGTCCAGCAAATATTCTTGCATCTTTGATTCTTAAGGAACAGGATAACATAACAGTCTCTGTTAGGATGCTGAACTGTAAGGACAGTTCATCCAAACCAACTTTTATATATTCTTATCATTCAACATTCCTAAAATACATCACACTACATATCAGCAAATAGCACACAGAGGTCAAAATTTGATTAGCTATGAAAGTGAAAATACTCACTCACTTGTTAAAATGATAAATTCAATGTGAGGAACAATAAAAATAATATAGTTTTTTGTTTGCTTCCTACATCTGAGGGAAGCAGAAATCACAAGTTTCATGCTACTAACATACCATAAAAAAATGGACACGTAACTAAGAAAAAGCAGTGCCCAGCTCAGAAAAGACTCTCTGGGTAGCAGTGTGAGAGATTTATATTCTCATTGAAAGAAAAATGGCTCATTTGAAGATTGCTTCTAGCATGTAAAAAGCTACTCAAAAAATTCTCTTTTTTTTCTGTATCCTTTAAATAATCAAATAAGCATCTTACAGACATGGAAATGACTGATAATGTTTTGATAATCACCCTTCAGTAATCAAGAAAAGCCTTCCTGTGATTTGTATTGCTGTGAGAAACTTTTGGCTTGTTCCAAAACAATGCAGAGGCTACCAGAACAGCATTTGTAATGAAGTATAGAGCAAATGAAAATCCAGGAGATTAGATTCTGAGACTGAAGCGCACTCATTGAGAGAGAAAAGAAGATGTTAATATAAATGAAAAGCAATTTAGAGTTTTACTCTTAATCACATGCTGAGAAAAGCTTGAAGAAAATTGATTTGGAGAATCTATTAAAAAAAGGAAAAAGAAAAAAGATCCAGATGTAGGTAGACAATAAAACAAGTATGTATTTCTTTTTGCAAACACCCAGAGAATTAAGAAAAGGTAGCAATTGAGAAAAACATGTAACCAACAAATGTCATTCTAAAGCAATTCCATTTGTTGTCATCTTTCACACAGAAAGAAAATACTGGTACTTCCCAAACCTTATATTCAGCATGGTAATTTTCTCAAAAGATAATGAAAACTGAAGTGAGAGAGAAATGCAAGAGAAAGTATCAGGTTGTTTTAAAGTGCTAATTATTCATTTGAAATTACTTTAGTGACCTATTCCTGTATAAAAAATGTCCTTTATATATCAAAACTGCTCATTGTCTTATTCAGGAGAAAACTTAGAAGTTCATTCCAAAACAAACAAACAAATAAATAATTGATAAAAAAAAATCAAAAGACTTTTCTCTACAGTGGAAAATGAATCCATATCCAGAAATGTTTAATGGGCAAGTAAGGTAAGCCTTCACTAGGTATACAATTATATGAACAGCTTTGGAGTACACAACCCCAACGAGTTTCATTAGAATGAAGACTGAGTAGGCATTAAGGACTTCTAGGAAATGGTAAGAAAGGATATTATTTTCCCTTGGATGGTTATTTGTCAGCAATGATTACTCTGAGAATGTTAAAGTGCAATGAGTAGTGATAAGATGGCAGCCCCTTGTAAGGAGATTTCTGGCTTAAACTGCCTTGAAATACTCTAAAACCTGTAACATAGAATAATATTTTGTATTCAAAACTTATCTGAAATGAAAAAAACAGAATGTCATTGCATTGCTAAAAACTACTTCAATTTGGTTTTTATTTTTGAAGAGTTATGTCATGGTTTTATGTTATGTTTTAAGTTAGTAGGTTTTTTTTTTAACCAATTAAGAAAAATAAGACAACACTTTTATTTCAAAATAACCACAATTAAAAGTTCTTGATACATAACTCATTGTAAGAAGAGAACAGGCAGAAATGCAAAAATGCAAATAGAGATAGAAGTTGATGCTATAGAAAAATATGCATTTGCTCCACTACATACCATTTTCATTTGTGCTTTCATGACTGTTGGACATTTGAAATAGGAATACTAGGACTAGCAATGCTGGCCTTGTGACTGCTGGGAGACAATCCTGGTCCTCTTTCTTCTGTATGCCAAATTGCCTGGTTAATTCTGTAAGCTCTTTCTTCCCCTCAGTTTTCGTAAGTTACTTGTATTTATGCTGTGGCTTAACAGACTTGATCAAACATGAGGACAATAAAAAAAATGCTGTTTCTAAAACCAGCTGATCAGAACGTCATTTCTTATTTCAGCACAAGAGCTCTCTCCTCCTCTTTGGTGAGGTAAAGCTAATGCGTAGCACTGCTAACCTTTAATTGAAGATGTTGTTGCATTTTTTTTTTAATTGAAGGAAGTTCAATGGGTATTCTGATATATTCAAGACTGATCAACTGCTTATATACTTTCCTGTACCAAAAGCCCTTCACAACACTCATCATCTTTAGGTAGGAACTTAAAGCACTCCTCTCTACCACTTAGTAACCTCTTTCTCCTGGAGTTATAAAAATTCATTTTGTAGTTTCCACCTTTATTTGTAAAGGAAAATTTGTTCCTGGCTTCTGCTTGTTAGTCTTTGTACTCTGCACTGGAGCATGAAAGTTTTCATTCTTTTTTTTGTGAAGTTACATTCAGCAGCAGTGGTGTTCCTCATTAGTTGTATCAACATGTACTTTGAGACTTACTTACAAACCTCTTGGGTATAATGCTGTTTTTCAGCAAGTAGTTGATTATGCATCATATGAAAACAAGTATTTCCTCTCAATGCAGTGCCCTCAGACATCACAGAAAATTCTAGAGCTGTTCTCCTCTGAGTAGGAGAAAGAAAAACAAGCACCTCAGTCCTAATCACAGTGTACCCGTATCATGTTATTTGTCTGTTATCTAACATAATACTGAAATGACTTACTTCTCATATAAAAACAATTTCTTCTCTCAGCATTTCATTTTCCTGCCCACAAACACATGGTGCTATTCCAGATCTGGTCACAATATTCCACCTGAGTACAAAGGCATTATTATACCTGCAGTGTTATTTTCTATTCCATTACATTTAGCCATTTTCCTTTTCGGTCATTGTTTTGGTGCGATTGTCATTTGTCATCAAGATACCTCTTTACTAAAACTTGCTGCCTTTCTCTATGTTCTTGACCTCCTCTAGCTATGACCAGCCTAAATGGTTTGTACCTCTACAAGTGGTTCTCTGATGGCCTACCATTACATGGAGACTGCAGAAATAATATATGATGATAGAAAAAGGGGTTTTGTGATGCATAACTGCTGATTTGAATCTTATGTTTCAGTTGCTCCTGGAGCATGAGAAGGGCAGAAATGCCTGTTTTGTAATTACTGCAAATCATGTAAACAGGGAACATATAACCCAAAGATTCAGTGAAAATTTTGCTTCATAGCTACCAGGGCAGCTGTGCTGCTTACACTGATTTTATATCTGTTAGTTAAGGCTTTCCCTTTAGAATATTCCGAAGACTTTCTCCATTCAGAGCTCCAAAATGACAGTGACTGACAAATAATATAAACCCATAGCATTAACGGTCCTGTCTCATAGCTAAACAACGAGCAATCAAAAGTAGATATAGTAACAGCTTCACAGTCAGAAATTCGAAGTGCAAATTCTAACAAATGTATCTGTATTTCTATACCTATCTGCTCATTTAATTCCCTGTATTTGTGCATCTAAGTACCTTTGACATACACTAATCTTCAAGTCATAGAGAGCTGTAACTAGGCACTTATGATTTAGACTACAGGAATATATCCCTAATTTCCACCTATAGTCTTCCCTTTCTATTCCTAGTTCACATTGCCATATTTTAAACGAGATAATAGAATGAAACTTAAATATAAAAGTTCAAGTAATGAAACATGTATTTCCTGCATCTTAATATTTAAAACAGGTAATTAGAGTTCTTTCAAGCTCTTATCTCTTATGCCTCTCTTTGCGCATACCTTCAAGGCAAATGTCAGCTACATTGTTAGCATATCTCATGCCCTTTGTTCCAGATTCCAAAGGATTTTGATGCTTAAGGTGGACTTTAAGGGATCTACATACCTAAGTTCAAATCTACTGTCCTCAAAATCATTACAAAATCAGCAGTCCTTCAGTGTGTCCAGTGCCCTCAGACTCCTGTGTTTAACCTTTGCATCCATGATTCACCTGTTACTGTTTCTTTATATGCCTGAAGAGCTGTCAGTCTTGTCATGGTTAGGTGATATTACTTATGCTGGACCCCAGAATGCTTTGTACCTCTTAATGCTTTCTCTGAGGGCTGCTGTGCTAGGTACTGCTCTGTGCATCAGCAGCTGCTGGAGGAGGCAGCAGGGTCACCTCCTTGCACCATGAAGTAATTCTTAGAACATTTCTCTCCAAATTTCAGAGGCATCTTAAACCACATCTCCCATTTCTGAGAAAAGAGTCCTAGCAAAAAAGCTATTTACAAGGGAAAGGCAGAAGGAAGAGAATTGGTGGACAGGGTATGGGGTGATGGTCATAGGGAGATTTCACATTTGCTTCTATAGAAATAAAACCATTTGTCATGTAACAAAAAACAGGGAGAGAAGTGAAAGAGAGCAAGATTTTTCACATGAGGTCTAAAACAGTTCAAACTCTGCTTTCTGTGTTCTACATGAAACAAACAAAAAAAAAGATGAACTGCTAATATAATTATGGGAGCAGAAAACAGGGAATCGCATCCCTCTCTGCCTGTAGTCACTAGGCTAGGGAGACATCAAGCTTTTTGCTTCCCTTTTTCAGTGCAATGAGCCTTTTATGAAAAATGGGTCAGAGCCAGCAAAAGGGAAGCGAGTGATCCCTCCCCTCTGAACGAGGCACAGATTATACTTGTGGCAGTCTCCCAGTGGCAGGGGCTCCCATCCCTTCCTCTGGTCGCATTTCAAGCATAAGCCTGAACTTCTTCAGTTTCAGGTGAATGGGGCAAATAACTGTATTTACTGATGGATGTCAAAGTCTGAGTTGAAGCAGGCATCTTTAAGGTACCTCCCATCACTGCCTTGTCACTGTGCATATGCCACAGACCTCAGTGCAGTGCAATGGAAGAGGCAGGAAGAGCAACAATCTTTAAAAATGAAGCCACACAGAAGTAGGGAACAAAAGCTTAATGGAATGCAGACTACAAAGATTCCCATTCCTTTCCCCTAGACATCCCTCTTAAGGCATTGTGCATGTGTTTCTGTCTATCTGGTAACGAGGAATAGTTCTTTTAAAGAACAGAGCAGAGAAAAATCACCATTCTTATATAAAATGCTCTCTCAGCAAGTGGGAGACCTGTGTTAAATTTCTCCATCAAATACAAGAGATTAAGCTCCATGCATGCTGTGCTCCAGAAGCCTGCCTTAATCACAAGGCTACAGGTACCTATTTCAGGGCCTTGATTCTTCCCTTTGACGTTACAGTGCCCTGGACAGTGGTACCCTTTTATCACCACATAGTTCTGGGTCTTTACCAGCTCCATATTCTCTGATTCCATATGATGAGTTCCACAGTTACTGTGTTCGTGCAGGAGCAATAGCCCTTTCAACATATAGAAATCTAGGATTTCTGAATCATTTCTCTTACCCTTGGTGCTACTTAATCAATCAAGAGAAAAGAAGAAAGTCATTACACATGGCAGAGCTGCTAAGAGATTGTTCTTTGCTATTCCTTTCAGTCCTATAAAAAAGTCATATCACAGTGGGTTCGTGGTAACCCAGATCCATTGAAAAACAAGTTTGTTTTGACTTCGATCCAGAGTGAGAATTATCTCCAAATTTTTTATTCTAATTTTGACTTCTGTGATATTTTATGAAACTGTGACTGTATTTTCTCTATATTTTCATATCCATTGTCCATCAGACTAACAAAAGGATGGGTTTTTCAGATTCGCTTTGGGTTTTTATTATTTTAATGCTATACATAAAGAAAAAGCAAACAAAGAAGACCAAAGATATTAAATCTAATACTAGTCTGAGTCATCCTGCACTTTTCTCCACAACTGAAATGGGTAAGTGAATGAAAGGCACTTCTCAAGCTTCTCCTTTCAGTTTAACAACAATGGGGCAATAATATCTTTTGATAGAGTTACTAATGAGAACATTTCACTGAGAATTTTGAAAGAAGAACAGAAACACAGGGTCATATATTGAGGTTTCTGCTTGTATTCAGGCAAACCCCTATCAAAATGAAAGGGACCACACTCTAGGCCTAAGTGAACCAAAGCTCATTTAAGGATATAACTTCATACTTTCTTAGTAAGGATTAAGTTTCCTGAAGCAACCCTGAGACAAACCCTCAGAAAGTGTTTAACTAGTTCTCTTAACAAAGTCTATAGCCCACAAACGATTCACGCTGAAGCACATTTATCCTGAAAGCCTGAAGCCTGTAGAGAGCCCCCACCAGCGCACAGCAAAGCGTGAGGAGGAAGGCAAAGCAGATCGCTACTTCTTTGGAGTGACCAAACCTACCCCCACCACCCTCTTTGTTGCTTGGTGCAAGGGAGAGGAGTCAAGAGTGACAGCACAGGTTGCACAGAGAGGCTGTGGAGTTTCCTTCATTGGAGATATCAAAAAACCAGTTGGACATGATTCTGGGCAAATAGTTCTCCATGACTCGAGTTGAGAAGGAGATTTGAACCAGATGACTTTCAGAGGTTCCTTCTAACCTGAGTCCTTCTGAAACTCTCTGTGAATGACAAGAGGGGACAAAAAACATTTTAACTGTTCTAAAAATAGAAAGGTGACAGGACGTGAAATCCTTAAATCATCTCTTATCAGCTATGATAGAAATTCAGTAGAAAAGTCATCACTTTTTGAAGTGAAACGTTGAATTAAGATTTGAATGAAGTCTCTGTAGGCTATACCGATTAACTCAGAAGTTTTAAATGCAATGACTTTCTCCAGTTTTATTTAACCTAATGGAAGGAGAATGAAGGGACAACAATGGTCATTCTCACATTCTTTGGACATTTGAGTATTATTTCTAATTCAGCCAGGAGAAGTAGTATCTGTCACTTCGTAAAAGACTGTAGTTTTTATCTAGAACTATTAGTTCCACCTGACTTATTAATTTATATGACAAGCTGATAACACATCTCTGTCATCATTACTGAATGTACTTGTGCTCTTATATAGCCTTCATAATTTTTGTCTACTCTGGATATTAAACTAGATGGACTATAACTTCTTTGTTCATACAGTGTATCCAATGCATAATGTATTTCAGCAATCTATCAGTATATGAATATTGTATTACTCAATGTCATCTCTCCTTATAGCATATATATAGTTTAACTTCAACATATTTTGTCACTAAAGTAGAAAACAAAATGAAGTAACGCATTCCAGTTGTCACTGACATTTTGCAGTGCACTTTAATCTGGCCATAACTCTATTATGTTTTTGATTCCCAGGCTTTGTACTTTCTATTTCCCAATTTTGTACAATTACATAAATCATGTGTTCACTTAGAAATATCATCAGATGAAATTACATTGCCTGTGTTTATTGAATTCATTTTGAATGCAGAGCTTCTCCAAACCTACACACGAATGAACATTAAACAGCAAGGCTGCTCTCCTCTATCTTTACAGTGGCAGTTAGTAAGTATTCTACATGTAATCTCTTGGTAGTACTCCTGTCCTATTGACTGTGTTGACCAACTTGGTAGATGAAATTTCTAGTTGTTTTTTTTTTCCTTCCAATGTAATAAACTTCCACAAAGCCCAAGTTATTTTTTCACTTCAACAATTCAACAGATTTTGAAAAAATATGTGGTAGAAAGTAGTTGAATATTGTTTCTGTTTAAATAAGCATAATACAGCTGTACAAGTAGTGTGATTTAGTTCTAGGGCAAAGTCATAATTCTGGATATGTTTCTGGCATATTGTAGCCATCCAAGATTTATCCAACTATAACTGTCTCATCCAGAGTGATCTCTACTGTATGGCTATCATCTAAATAATAATAATAAATAAGTCAAATTTCTAACAAAATCTATGTGCTTATTGTGTACGTGGTCTAACTATCAAGGAACGTCTTGCTGGTTTCTGAATGTTTGACCAAAAATCTTGGATTTGGGGATAAACTTAGCGTACATGGGTGATGAGAAATATGTGTGAGTTTGACCCAAAAGAGCCAGGATTTAAGCTTTTTTTTTTTTTTTCTTTTCTGGCTGTGTGTTAAAAATAGAGCCACTCTTCCTTGCTTCCTCAGCAAGCTGATGTTTCCCAAGAGAGAAAGGGTGACCATGAAAGAAAAGAACCTTCCACAGCAAAGAGAACCTTGTCTTGGGGCCAGGGTTGTTGTGCATTATTCATCCTGGCCCCAGATTAATTTGCAGCCCCTTCACAGGCAGCTAAGAATCCTCACAGAAACTACTATGTACCTAGAAAGAACAATTTCAGAGTTGTTGGCCTGTGATGCTCTCTGTCCTGCTGCCCTTTTGTGCCACTGACTTGACGGGAAGAGTTGGCACTTGCCAGTGGCATTGAATTTATTTGATGAGGAAGTCCTGATTCACTGTCATGTTGAGATCATGCTCGATAAATACTACTTGAAAACTCTTGATTTAGGATGCTAGATCAGAAGAATTCTCAAGAAAGTATAATCTACTGGGTCTACTACCGTGCCCCTTAATAGGAAATATTGCCAGGTAAGAGTCCAGGTGTTAAACAGATATCAGTTAAAAAAACATTTACCCTGAGCAAGTTTGAACTGGCAGTATCTAAAAAATAGTTGTCCACAAACACAGAGAATTTAGATTTAGTTTAAGGGTGCTGAAATTTAAATCGAATTTTATATTCATGGGGTCATTTGCCAACATATTTAATATCCTTATGATTTCATTTCAAATACCTTCACCATAGGACAGATAAAATCCTGAACCTTGACCTTAGCTAAAATCAGATATTACAGTTTTGCTGATGTCGGTAGGATCAGGTTTATACCCCACATTTCCTAAGCATGTGAGAGATGCTTTTGTAGGCTTAAGTTTGATCAATTCTGATGTTTTTTTTTGTTGTTGTTGTTGGTTTTTTACCAAGCCAGGAAACCACAGAGGCAGAAATAATTTATAACGAGAATCTTTTAAGTGTCAGTTTGGTTTTCACACTCTTAAAGAAATTCCTTATTTTACAAGATGCATATGTCTAAGCATAGAAAGGACCCTTTTCTCCTCATATTACGTCAGAACATTCAGACTGAAATGTAGCCGTTCCATGTTTTTTTTGTTGTTGTTTTGTTTTTGTTTGGTGGTTGTGTATGCATCCAATACATTTTTACTCAAATGAATTCATTTTTCAAATGCTAAGAGCAGTTCATACCAAAAGATATTGCTGATTTTGACAGATTTTAGGATACAAATCTAGTTGTTAAGGTTCACAAACTTAGTTTGACCATTGCCCCAGTGTAGTACTAAAAACCACCCAAAGCCAACCTAACAACAATGAAAAAGAATACACAGACATACAGCTGTTACAAAGTCTTCAAAATTCTAACCCCTTGAGTCATACAGCTTTGCCTTCTGGACTCTCCAAAATTAAGCATCCAAAAGCAATGGCATAGTAAATGCTACCCAGAACACATTTTAAATATGTAGATTTATCACTAAATCCTTCAGAATAGCTTTAAATTTGCTTTGATATTTGAGCTGAATTTCAGGGTGAGATGTCAGAAAGGAAATAGGAAAAGCTTCAGTGTATATGAGTTAAGTATCTGCTAAACTCAACTAAACTAATAAGTAAGCCATCAGTAACCTGAAAGTGTATTCTTCTAGGTTCATAAGATTTTAAGAGGCTGAAGAAGAATGTGTGTTATGCCTCGAAATCATAAAAGCACATATTTAAGCTAAACTGAACTATTTCATGAAGAAGTAAATGCCAAATAGAGGTTCAGACTTTCAAGCACGACTTCCATTTCTGCATAACATAAATGCATAATGCAAACTGACGTGCACATTTATACAACTGTACCAGCAGTTCTGCACACAAACAGCATACTGTATGAATGTAGCAGACAGGCAATTATAAACCTCACTTGCAATCATGCCTAAAATGTATTGGTTAACCATGTCTTCCAAACAAGCTAGGTAAGCACACTTTCTGTACCACAAGTGTTCTAACTAATATGAAGAAAAAGGCCTAGTCCAGTTAGAAATTCGATCCATATCTTCTGAAGTTCCATTATAGCAAAAGTCTGGGTCCCATTCAATAGGAGCTATAATTAGTCTGTAACGCTTGATGGAGAATACAGCTATGTTCCATTTTAATAGATGGCTGAAGCAGAGGAGGATCAGAAGTGAATGTACAAGATATCCCCTTAGGCTATTTCTTCAGACTTTTTTATTTCTTGATAAAGTTTGTAGAGAGATTAGTTAATTCAAGGTATCACTCGTTCACCTACTACAGTTACAGGTGCAAGATAATTGTCTAAACACAAGGCAGGGTTTAAGGAGTTGGGCCTCATAATTCTACCTCTAGGATATGCTGTAGTTCTGCTGCACATCACTAGGTGAAGGGCGAGAACTCAGGAACACAGATCCTCTGGGATGGAGATTGCGAACTCAGCTAAAATAACAAAGGAGGACACCTTTTCCCTTTCTCTCGGACAGTTCTTGGAGTGCAGCAGACAACACAACGCCTTAGCATGGTGTGCTGGAACCTGATTTCTGTGAGGGACAAATAGGCAAGCAAAAACCCTCCTGTCTCCCTTCCTAGCTCTGGTTTCCACAGGCAGTCAGGGAGGAGTGCTATGGCTTGTTGTGCGCTTCCTCCTTCCACTAGTTTTGTGCATAATATGTTCCTCAACAATCCTGTCAGAATTTTCTCTTTCCTCTTTTATCCTCATCTTTCCACTGTTTTTTTCACTACACTTTTGAATTGTCATGGAATGACTTGAATTGGAAGAGATCTTAAAGATCACTGGGTTATAGTCCTCCTATTTTAACACACTTGCTTTGTTAATCTGATCCAGCAGGAACTAAACCACTCTCCAGTCACTGGGAAGCTTTAATTGGCCTCATTTTCCTCTTCTCAGTGATTCTTTAGAGACTTCTCCTCTGCCCCTCACCTTTGTCACAACTCTGGTGACAGAATCTTGAGTTTTATGGGGAAAATATATTTAAAATGAGAAGCCTTAGTGTGATGTCACTTGTCACAGCCTCTTCCTTTCTGAATGCAACTAATGAAAGATCTTGAATACTAAGTTTTTTTCCTCCTTTTACATGTCCTGAGAATTTCCTTTCTTTTAAGCCTTTCTGAGGATAGAGCTGTAAGTGATGTCATGCCTTGTCTTGGGGATAAGACCACAGTTTATGGCGGACAGGCTATGGCAGCTATGACCAGTTTCCTGTATCTGAGCCAGAACTTGACATGATACTCTATACTTCAAATAACTTCAGACCTGAAGACCTGTTCAAGTTCTTACATCCTCTATCATGTCCCATGTCTCAAGTCATGCATGCCCAGGTGTGCCTGGGCTCTCCTAGAGCATAGATCAGCCTTCAAAGACTGTGAAGCCAGGACATGTGGACATGCATTCACACCACAGCAGTTTTGGACACAAAACACTGGCACCTAACCCATGAGAGCCTGGGATCTCTGCACACAGGAGAAAGAGGCAGGTTCCTATAGAGGATGATTCGGAGCAGGACCACTGCAGCTCCTGGGCTGATTAAGTCCAGAGTATGATTAAATGCAGAGTGGTCTGTCTAGTCCATTAGAACTTGTCTTCAGAAGGTTTGCATGGGCTTTGGTTTTATCTTTATTGCCCTTCTGCAGGACATTTCAGTATTATTTGATTTCTTCCCTGTCATTTTACCATCTCATTTATGTCAAGCTTAAAATGAAGTTCCTTACTTTTAATAACACGATCTACTCTGTCTGTGAGGATTGCATCTCTAGGGAGTTTTCTGAAGACTGTCATACAATACCTTTACTCACAATTTAAAGAAAAAAAAAACAAATCAACTGTATTTTGTCTAATCAAAAGTTACCAGCTTACAGTTAAAGTTTAAACTAGTATAAAATGACTTGGGAAAATTTTAACTACCTGCATAATTGACCGTCTAAATATACTATCTAAAAACTTCAATATTTTCATACATTTTCTTTTCTTTTTCTGTCTTCCATATTCATATAATTTCCTTTTTTTCCCCTCCCTTGGTTGATTTCACTCTCATCACAGCTTATAAAGCCAAAGGCTTATTTGGTTTATCAAACCAACTAAAATTTACCTACTTTTGTATTATCTGTGGTCCTATGATTTTGTGATGCTTTTACTCTTCTAACTGTCAGCCTTAGTTGTACAATTTGCACATCCTCAATGCCATTAAAGTTCAGGAAATAGCTACGTGTTCATGGCCATTTATGCATAGATAGCTTTGAAAGTAATGCATCTTGTTTATTTCCATGGAAACTACAGCATATTCAAAAAGCACAATAACACTATTTGATAGAGCACATTCTCAGCTATAAAACACTATTTTTCAACATGAACAAGTGCCTGTATGCTGCACTTGCAAAAATCTGCATGGCCATATGGAACATGGCTTGTGTCTCTTGTCTCTATCACCACTGCTTCTGAAATGCACCACCCACTGCCTCACTGTGCTCACATCCACTGTTTGGTCTCAACATTCAGCAAGAGTTGGTGAATGCCAGTGGGTGCCACGTTTTCCACATGGAGGAATTCAATGACACATCTTTGCTTTATCCACACTTCCATGTCAGATGCCATTTTGTCAGACTGCCCCTCTGCTGCCATCTGTCACAGAGCAACAACATGTAATGGAACATTGGTTGGAAGATTCAATCTCTACTGCCATACCACCATCTACTTCTGATGTTGTGGGCCAACATAATAAAATAGGAGGCATTACTTTTGGAGCAGCCCTCATGCTAAAGAGATGCACAAGCTGTTCATGCCATTACCTATACTCTCACAAAGCTCCAGTGTAAAGTCATCTTAAGAGAACACAGAGGAATTATGTTCTCCTTCTAAGGTCTTCAATTTTTTTCCTTCAATCTCTTACAAAATAGAGAAAAGATTGTTCAAAGCAGCAGAAAATATTCAACAAAAAAAATATGCATTTCTAACACACCTACAATGCTTGTAGATATTTTAGCAGCAGTAAAAGATAGTTGTTAGCAGTTTTTTTAAACTTAGTTTTAAGGCTAGCTCAGAAAACTTTCTTCCTTTAGTGAGTACCTTTCTATGGAGGACATTCAACATAAGTTCAAAATGATTCAAACACAGTTTTTCAGCCATTTTGCTCTTGATGAAAAGACCAGAAATCAGTCAACTTAACTGGGAAATGTAATAGACAAGATGCAGACAGACAGCAGTCTCAATACCTTATGCTATACATTCTGGTCCGATGGGGATGCCAGATCTCAAACTTTAAATTATTGCACTGAATCTCAGGATGGGATACCAATTTCCAGTCCTACTATATGATATTTTGGCAGTTAACCACAGATCCCCATGCTTTGGTACCTACCGCTCAAAACAAAGTCACCCAATCTCTTAAGAAAATGCAAAATTACCAGGGCTATTTAAAGGATGCTAAGTAAATATAAATACATACCTTGCTTCTCACAGCAACCTGTGATCCTCAGAGTAGGCTGGTAAGAGGCAATTTCCATGCACAGATTTAGAGAATAAGGGAGGAAGCTGAAAAGGAGATTTTTCAAAAACTGCCAGTCTAAACCCAAGATTTTTTTGTTCTTCAAGGATACTTCTCATCAATTTATATCACATAGATCTCTGGTATTGCAAGACCTCAAAAAATAACAGTTAATTTTAAAAGGGTCATCCAAAGTATGATTAGCATTCAGGTTTTCACTTTGATTTTTGTAGTCAGTATAATTTGACAATGAAAAGATTTGGCAGATCTAAAAATTAGCTGAAGGTCACAGTTCCCTCTATTTATTCTTTCAATAAATATGTTGAATTAAGTGTCCCTTTTCCAAACAGCTTACAATTATCTGTGCGTCTATGAAACCAAAACACTTCTAACCTATTTTTAATGTTACTGTAGTTAGCATAAGCCTGGCAAGATTATAATCATGTTTAGGATGGATAACTTCATAAGCCATTGAATTTCATTCTTCTCTAAAACATTTGTTCTTATTCAATATATAACAATGTTGTCTTAAGCTACTGACAATAGCATTATCTGTCCAGACAGGAGGGAAATTGGTAGTTAGAATTCAACACATACACATTTTTCCTAATTCCCTATCAAAATGTGTCACAAAATAACAATAACAAAAAATCCTATCCTGGGGCCATAACTCTGATGTTGAACAACTGTGAATCCTGAGTGTAGTGATTAATGATTGAGGAATCCACACAAAAAGCTGCACCGAATGAAGCTTTAAGGCATTTCACTCCCAGGAGGCAATTAATAGATGGCAAGAATACTGTTCATTTACAAGGTTATGTTTAAGTGGTAGTGATGTCAGAGTTGGGTAAATGGTAGGACTGCATTAATGGTCCCCAAACCCCAAATCTCAGCACTCATTAAGCCCGAGTCATAGATTAATGAAGAGACATTTATACTTTTAGTCTGTGCCATAAATAACTATACAGCATTAAAGTCAGCTAATAATGAAGCAGAAGATGTTGCCTTATGACTATGAGCACATTTTAGAGATGTTTATTTTAAAAGAGATTTTTTCTTGAAAGGTGCATTGCAAGCCAGAGAAACTGCACAAAGCTGTTGATACAGTTTCTTCTGGGAAACTGTCACACATGCAGCAAAAAACAAAAACCTTCAAACGAAGAAGTTTGGCAGAACATATGTTCTTTTAGTAAATGACAGGCTTTTAAGTAGGTAGAAAGCTCAACAGTAAACATGACCTTTAACCGGAATGAACCTTTTAAGTTTAGCTGTTTTCCTTGGCAAATGGGAAAAGAGACGGTTGTGGTGCACCTTCTCAGACACATTATTCGTATGTTGTACATAGTAATAACCCATCAGATGCGCTTTACACTCTTAATGAAAGATGTTGGATTTTTAACTATTTGTATATAGGAATTAGCCTCAAAAACCTTCCAGGGCTTAGAACAGTGATTTTACAATGAAAGATCCCAAAATGCTCTGCTGCTCCACTACTGCAATATTTACGTCATCTGTCACCAAAAGAAAACCCAACCATGAGCTCCAAAAGCCATGCACACCTATTGATATTCACAATACTTTTAACTGCATAAAAAATTCAAGCTGATACAGATACAGGGAAGAACTTCATTAAAATCACAGCTCCTTGTTATTAATCTCAAGATCACAGAATCACAGAATTGTGGAGGCTGGAAGGGACCTCTAGAGATCATCGAGTCCAACTCCCCTGCCAAAACAGGCTCCCTAGACCAGGTTGCACAGGCAGGCGTCCAGGCAGCTCTTGTATGTCTCCAGAGGAGACTCCACAACCTCTCTGGGCAGCCTGTTTCAGTGCTCCGTCACCCTCACTGTGAAGAAGTTCTTACATACATTTGTGCGGAACTTCCTATGCTTCAGTTTGTGGCCATTTCCCCTTGTCCTATTACCATGCACCACTGAAAAGAGTCTAGCCTCATCCCTTTGCCTCCCGCACAATAGGTATTTATAAACATTAATCAGATCCCCTCTGAGTCTTCCTTTCTCAAGGCTGAACAGACCCAGGTTGCTCAGCCTTTCCTCACAGGGGATATGCTCCAGGCCCTTTATCATCTTTGTGGCCCTCTGTTGGACTCTTTCCAGGAGATCCCTGCCTTTTTTGTACCAGGGAGCCCAGAACTGGACACAATACTCCAGGTGAGGCCTGACCAGGGCAGAGTAGAGGAGGGGGATCACCTCCCTCAACCTGTTGGCCATGCTCTTTTTAATGCACCCCAGGATGCCATTGACCTTCTTGGCCACCAGGGCACACTGATGGCTCATGGCCAACCTGAAGTCCACCAGGACCCCCAGCTTCCTCTCTGCAGAGCTCTCTGCTCTAGAGCAGGTCATTCCCCAATCTGTACTGGTTCGTGCAGTTATTCCTCCCTAGGTGCAAGACTCTACACTTGCTTCTGTTAAACCTGATCTGGTTCCTCTCCGCCCAACTCTCCAGTCTGTCCAGGTCTTGCTGAATAGCAGCACAGCCTTCCAGCGTCAGTCATTCCTCCCAGCTTCGTATCATCAGCAAACTTGCTAAGGATGGACACTATCCCCTCATGAAGGTCATTGATGAATATATTGAACAAGACCAGACCCAGCACTGACTCCTAAGGAACACTGCTAAATACAGGCCTCCAACTGGAATCCTATCAGTGGATAGGAGCCAAAGTTTACATGCTATCTGATGTGAGAATTAGATGTCTGCTCAGACTAAAGCTTTTAGGAAAGGACAATGAAAATCTGTAAGGTACTTTTAAAGGGCAAATGAAACTGATTACACAAGTATTCAGAAAGAGGATCTATAAGTAGATATAAAAACAAGGGTGTGGAAAAACATTTGGAAAGAAGAGTTTACCTGAGCATTTCAGATAAGGTTTTAGGATAAAGTTACAAGAAGCTGAAATGTCTTCTATTTCTAAGGATGGAGTCGTATTTCTTTCTTTCCTGTAAATAAGCCAGCATTATTAACGTCCATGCAGCTGTTACACTGATAGTTTGGTGAGAGGCTGGGAGAGGGGCTTGGTAGCCTAAATATAAGACAGGCTTTTACTTTTCTCTAGAAACTGATCAAGATTTGTTATTATGAATGATGATGAAGAAATTATGCTCAAACTGGGTCAAAATTAGACTGCAAGATCTGAACATCATAATCTGCATAGGATCAGCCCACAGCTTTGGTTTAGGTTAAGGGAGAGCATCAGACTAACAAGAAAAAGTTGTAGCTATTACCTTAACTGAGGCAAGAATAAATATAACAACAAAAAAATATTAGGCAACTAAGTAAACATAGCCAGGAAGAGCAATGCTCAACATTAATAGCATGCTACTGAGCAGGCTGTTTGGAAAAATTGCTAAGACTATTGTTATTAGTTATGATATCACATTATCCAGCTCATTTCCATATGCACGGAGCAAGAAATCTATTACTTGTTACTACTACTTGTTTCTTCCCAGTGCAAAGCAGGGATAGTTACCTTGAAAGAACAGGTGGAACTGAAGATGCAAACAATTGCTTATGAAAAAGGGTCACAGTGCAGAAAAGAAGGTCACAGAAAACAATTTGAAACATGGAACACAATTTTATGGTTTCTGAATTTGTGTTGTTTATAATTTACCACAGCAACCTATGACATTTTGGACAATATCCTCAAATAATTCAAATAGAACTAGGTCTAGTAGATTGAAGGGGAAAGAACAGAAAATAAGTAAAAGGACAAAAAAAATATATTAAAACCAAATCACCACCACAGAATTTGTGTGTTTCGAGGGGATGAGAGAAGAAATAATATACAAAACCCCTTGTAATTTCCTGTGTATATGGCACACAACATATTGAACATTTCATCCACATCCAAACTAAGTATCTGCTAATGTTGTTACAACTATGGCATCATTTTTGTGATGTACTAGAAGCAAAATTAATGTATTGTGCATTGTGGTTTCTTATCAGTTGGGAGCAGAAGCATGCCATTGTGGAGCTGTGGAATCTATTCCTGCCAGCTAAAATGTTAGATGGTGTAAAAGCAGAGTTAAGCTACTTTACAAAACATGGCACTTTCTCCTTCTAATTATGCAGTAGAAGGCAGATCACATTTAGCAAGCTTTGCTCTCATTATAAACTATTGCTGGAGCTGAGATAATGTATTTCCCCTTCCTGTGAGTTTTGTGGTACAGAGAGATAGTATTTTAAAAATTGCTTTTGGTGATGAACAGCATGATACAACAAGCTATTTAAGCTTGAAGTCTAGCTCTTCTTTTTGTGCTAGACCTGAAAGGCCATAGGTTCTTGGCAATCTCGGTTTATAATATTTGGTCAGAACTGGTCAGCATGGTGATAGCAGGTTATACAAGTGGAGAAAACACAGGCCAGATGGAGTTTTCTAGAATTTTGGCCAATCCTACACATTTTCAAAAAGCACCTGACTATTGCAAATTGAGTTTAACTACAGCAGTGAAAGCAGATGGACTTACTAAACAGGACCACTCTTTAGAAAAGCATATAGACAAATGTCATCACATTTGATTGAATAACACTGCCTCCTGGGCCAGAAAGCTGCTAATTTCTTTTTCTTAGAAAAAATGAAATATAAATATTTTTTGAAACTACAGATAATGTTAACATATTATGGAATTAGGTGCTTTAGAAGTTTTTCATTCTAATATCTGATATGGATAAGGAATGAGATTATACTAATATTAGTAAATTTATCTAGCTATTATTTTCTAGAAAGAAGAAAACATCAGGATTAAGGTTTATTCCTGCTGACTTGTCTTTCATTGCTGCCTGTGACATCACACACACGAAATTCTGTAGACAAAGTCAGCACAGAATAGTCGGAAAAAAATATGTTTTAGATATTCTTTCTACTCTTTTAAAAACAATCACTTCTTAGATCACCAACATCCATGATTTCGAATAGCATTTTGTCATAATATCATTTATGGCAGCAGGCTCACAGATAGTCAGCTCTGGCCATGCTTAGGAACTCCTCACTCCACTTCCCCTTGGAACTTCCATGCATTTGTGTTCAGCCTCACGTACTTGTCAGTAGACACTTGCACAAATACTATTCATTTCTTTAAGCAATGTAAATAAGATTCCCACCTAAGATAGAGAAGTATTTCTGCTCCCTGTCTAAAAAAAAAAAAAAAAAAAAAAAAAAAACCAACAGAAAATAACTGGACATTCTATAGCTGCTTTCAGAAAAATCCATTGATAGTTTACTCCAGCTGCAGCCTATGGTGATTCCTATTGCTTATTTTTATTAATATATTATAATATTATAACTGAGAACTCATAGTATCAGGAAAAACAGTAGAAACACCAGCAATTTCTTTGATTTTTTTTGAATGATTCTTGCCAATTCTTAGTTCACGGATTGCCATGATTTGTAAGGAGAAGGGAACCAGCCTAGTGTGCCAGAATTTTTTCCTTACAAACCTGGTACTAGCTTGACTTTTGCGTGCAATAAGGCTAGGGCTTCTCCACTGTGAGGATGCCCTAATTTATCTAACTTGCCACAAACCTTAATCTCAGGCATGTCTTGTAGCAAGATGGAAACAAGTTTACTTCTGAAGTAATTTTAGAGTAGACCACAATAATAATGAGAGCGGAACAAATGTCAATAAACAAATACAAAATAAATAAATAAATAGATAATTTTCTATTGTTGGCTTAATTACTGAAGAAATATATGGTTGGAGGAACTACTACCAGATTCTTTGCCATTTCATTCTTTAAGGCTGGGAGTAGTAATTTTTACGGAGTAGTCTACCATAGTATCCAGTCAGAAGATACAGAGAGTACAGCACAGTGCTGACAGTCAGTGATATGCATACAGTAATTTTTCAGCACAGGATTCCATATAGAACAAAACTTGTCTTGAACAGAGAATGCAATTCTTTAAGCTTTACCTAAAATGCCTGTGTGCAACAGAAAATACTTTCTTGTTACTAAGAAGAAAATGTAAAATTAAACGTAGTTCTTAAAAGCAAGAATGAGAGAGAAAATAATTTAATAGAGAAGACAATTTGGTTCTCTGTCTTTTCATTACTAGGCTGCACTTACTTTAAAAATATATTTTCCCATCATCCTGAGCATTTAAGACTACTTAAAATTTGTACTTTCCATGTTGGTACCAAACGATCCATTTGCAGACTCACAAAACCTTCTTGTTGTTGCTTGTTATTTCTGGGGAGAAAAAACAACAAAGAAAACACACAGGAAGCCTCCAGCAGTACTACTTGTTCACAGAAGGAAGTCAGACTGCAGTAGGACACATCTAGAAAGCAGAACATTATGATAGAACAGTCCTGTAAGAGCACATCCAAAACATATTACCTCCTATCCTCTTGGTAACCAACAGTTGTAATTCAAAGGTCCAGATACCTTCTGTTCACACTGTAAGAAGCTGCCCCATGTTACATGAAATGCTCTACTTCAAAGACATGAGCCCTAACACAACATCCCACATCCTCATGTGAGATCCACAGACCTTTGCAGAGAAAATTATAACAAACTTACAAGCTTCCTACAACCCAGCTCAATAGGTCTCCTATAAGCATCAACAGATAGCCTTTACCAATGTGCTAGAGAAGATCCAGCTTCTTACAGCCCTTCTGAGTTTTCGTATCTTTCTGAAATGCAAGATAAAGCAGAAAACAAATGTTTACCATCTCTCAGGTAGAAACAAGTCCCCTCAGTATTCCTACTTTATCTGTTTTCCTGAAATGAGAGAAATTACACAAGTCTCCTTGCTATCTACTAAAAGAAAATGAGTATCACCTGTCTTTTCGCTTTTGCAGTAAAATAACCCTCCTTTCCACCATTGTAAGATACTATCAATGTGTTTGCAGAATGAACTGTTAGAGCTCCCTGCATGAGCTCTAGCCCTGGGATTTTAACACTCCTTCCCGCTTTCTTCCCTCCCCAAACAACTTAATTTTGATGAGACTTCCCATGTTTCTTGATTTCACCCAGACAGCTGTTCGGCTAGAAACAAAAAGTACAGCAGGGAATTAAGGTAGAGTTAATTTTCATTTTAGTTTTCAATGATGATTGAAAAGTTTTCCTGAAATAGAAATAAAAGACAGAAAAAGAAGAACATTTACATTACGAATATTCAAAGACACAGCATGTTATAAGACACTGATGTCAGAACAAACTGGCGAACTTCAACCAGGAAAAATCAGATGATTGGCTGAAATTCCTTAAGGTCTCCACTTTTCTAATTTTAGATTTACTGAGTCACAAAATGAATAGTTCTCCTTTTACCCAAATTCTCAAGCAATGATATCTGAATAACATCATTAATTCTTAATTAAACACTTTATCTTCAGATTGTACAGCATATTTCCTCATTAATGACATTTTCTGCTAATGCTGGTAACAATATCAACCTAACGAATTCATTTGGATTAAACTGAGACACTATCATTCTCCCTTATCCACTCCTATCCAGAAAAAAATATTCTAACTATGAATATAATGAAGTTGTTTAAAAGCCAACAGAGAATAGTCAGCAAATTAAATCATTGTTCTTACTATCTGTTAACAAAAGGTATCAGAAAATATTGATTTGGGTGAAATAAGAACAGCTGGAAAGAAAACAACAGATGGACAGGGGCATGAATGGGAAGTCTATTTCCACTGATTCTTTCTGCGTGGTCTGTTGGGAAAGTAGTTAAAATTGTTGGGAAAGTTGTAGCAAAAGGGGAGTAGTTTACAAAACGTTTCTGTGTTATTAAAGACTTCTATTTACTGCAGTACGTAACAAAACACAGGTCTGGAAGGAAGGAGAGAACAATATGTTGTGGCATCTTTTTAAATTAAGGATCATAGCTAGAGTATGGATTGTATCTGCTGAAATTTAATTAGGTCAGCATGATGTGTTAACCATGATGTGTTTTAGACATTCTCAAAATACTTCCTGAGGTTCAAAACTATTATTCTGGTTTTGAGTTGAGAACATTGTATTGCTAAGAGGTTACTATTTGCAATAGACACAGCCAATACTGCATAGATAAATGAAGGAGGTGATCCAATGAGTGCCCAGACCTTCAGTAATAAACTTGAGGAAGAATGGAAGCAGATATCAGCAAGAACTATGTTCCAAGAGAGATTTGGTAGATAAGAAATGTTCCTGAAATAAGAGGATATATGCTTCACTGAGTGAATTCCCTGGACTTGAATACAAACTTCCAAATCAGAAATACTATATGTGTATGTAAAGAATTGGATAACTCAAGAAGGCATCTGAAAAAGCCATTAAGCAGCCTAAGAAGGACAGTAGAGTTATTTAACAAATAATACTGAACACAGGTATTATTTCTTTTTCTTCTCTGGAACTTCTTACCTGATTCCAGAGTTGCTTTTAGCTCTGCTCAAGAACAGAGTCTGTCTATTCGGTAATGTAACCTTCCCCTTTCATTTAAAAAGCTTTAATAAGAATATTTTCTTCAAAGAGGAGGTACTGGAGGTGCACACTTTACTACATGGTGATTTGAACATTTAACCAAGTGGGATATTTGATGTTCCAAGTTTAACAGGTTCACAGCCTCTGCTACCACCATTGTTTCTGATTTAGTAGGCTGAAAATATTGCTGTCTAATGCTGGGCTAAACATTTCTTCAGCCTTGCCGATGGTGAGTTGCTAGACAGACATCAGTGAAAGGCAGCCCTTTGGAGTCATTGCTTCTGGGCCCTATTTCCAGCACTTTTTTTCTTGTTTCAAAATATAGTGTGCGTTCCAAAAGCAAAGCTGAGGAAAAATGTCAGTACATAAGCAAGCCTGTCAGTGCTTTAGGCAAAGACCATCCCCATTCAACTAAGTTTGGGGCTGTCCTGTGCTGGGTTTAAAGGCAGTATTATGTGGTCATCATAGAAACAGCTTTGTAAATGTTTCCAGATTTGGACCCCCATCTGGGCAATTACCAAATTTTTAGCTGATCTAGCAAAATAAAAGTGAAATGCATCCTCATGTACACATCTGAATAAAATCAACTGTTTCTCTAAATCACAAACTTGGAATAGGAGCTTGGGTAGCTTGAAGAACAGAAAGAAGATGACAAGTTTGCAATAAAATATTATCTTTGACATGTTGGTCTACAGAGAACTGTAACAACAATTCTCAGCCTAATTCAAAGATTTTCCTCAGTAGAGTATGAATTGACAAGAACACTAATTTAAGGGATACGAGAAGACAAGTCCAATTTCTAGATAAGAAGGAAGTAGGATTGGATTGATTACATACCTCGTGGACCTGCCCTTGGAATTTCTTATATGTGTTTGTCTCCAGAGGATATTCTAAAGGCAATATTAAAGGAGGGGAGAGGGGGAAACAAGCGGGTATGACACAGGTAGATTTGAAACAGATGACAGGAGAATTACCAGAATGTCAAAAATTTTGGTAAACTAAGGTGATATCCTTAAACAATTACTTTTAACAGTGAGATGCTGACAGTACAACATTAAGTCCAAATACATTTGAAACTGTGACTCCAGGAAGAATATTGCTCAGAGCCGAAGATCATTTCAATAATCCAAGTGGCAAGTGACAAAATATCCTCTGGAGTTTCATATCAAACAGCCATTGAATGGACAAAGATATAAACTAGGTATTGAAGCAGGGAAGAGGCAGACTTGCTCTATAAGAAAAACAGCAAATGTGAGTGAGAGTGCCCTGCACATAGTCCCCAGTTCCTGAGGTTATGCATAAACACCATATCACACTTCTTATTTTGGCTAGTTGTGAATTGCTTCAAGGGGTTGAAAGATATGAATAATTATAGAATTTTTTTTCTTTTAGTACTTAACTGGGGAAACTTGAGTGTGAACAAAACTGAAAAGTGGTGAAAATGTAATCTGACCTAGAGGAAGTCAGAAAATAACAATTGTTGAGAGCAGGGAAAGAACATTTGGAGTGCAGCAAAGGACTGTTCAGAAGAAACTAAGTCTGTATGACAAGTCCTTACATAGTACTGCCTTGTTACCCTTGACCATGGGCTGGATGAAGATGAGGTCACAAATTCATACGCTAACTTTTCTCATCTTGTAGTTGCTGCTTTATTGGCTTATGACAAAAATACTGAGGGCAGGCCAAGCCCTCAGATTCTACTTCAAGGCAGTAGCATCAGTCCAGTTGTCTACAACTATATGTTGTCCTGCAGTATGTGACAGATCCTGCGTATGACAGGGAGCCCTGTTCTCCTGCTGCAAAAAGACACTATGTTGATTGGGATGGAGGATATACCTTGGCAGAAACATCTAAGTTATCATCTCCACTTTGTCAAAAGGAAATGTTGAAATCATCATTTTTTGATCACCTGATGTCATTGATCACAATATCATCAATGTTTCCGTAAGCAAGATTGAATAAGTTCCTCTGTTTTTGTGCTCCAAATGATGCAAATGATGGACTGCAACATGAAAGTGTCAGAACTCACACGAGAAACAACTTTACATGGAGGAGCTTCTAGGAGATGTCTTCAAGGGGAACCACTGAACTACAGAACAATGGGAAATAAATTATTACAACAGCCAACAAATATGCACAGCATGTTGATTAGAAAGACATTATCTAGCATTAAAATCAATCCTGTCTGGGTATTAAATTCAATATGAAGACTAATTTCAGTTTCCCAACAGTGAGAAATTAACATTATAAGAACTTAATGTAAACAGATGAATGGTCGATGAAAACAGTAGTACTTTTCACAGAACTCTTTAAGGTCAGCTGTTTTTCAAGGATTTTTTGTTTTTAGCACTATATGTTCTCTAGCATCACAGCTGACTATTTGCTAAAAGATTCTGTTGCTTTTTCCTCAAGAACTTTCCTTGCCAATCCAGTCATTCATTCTTGGCTGTCTGCTTCCTTATGTTTGTTTGAAGTTTCTGTTGCTTTCTTTTGCTCTGGTACTTCATCTTTCATTCAGAATTAGTTAATATTAATGTGCCATTATAAATAACAGACTCATTCCATGGTTTTCTCTCCAATCATTTCTTAGGTTCTGGGATATTTAATCATTGGATTTTGGTTTTTCTTTTATCTTCTGTTTAGGTTATTATTTTCTAAACACAGTGAGGAAAATATCAGAACCATTTCCATTACAAACACAAACCATTACCACACTTGTTTCATTGACTGCAACCCTGTAACTTTTGACTGTAACTTTCAAATTTTGCTTCAGACAAAAACAAACAAACAAACAAACAAAAAAACAATGAGCAATCAGATGATGCATGATAAACAATGAGGATGTACGGAACTAAGAAGAATCAAATCTATGAGCTGAGCAGGTGTAATTGTTAAGTGTTTGGAATTTATTTCTATTTCTAATTCTAGACTTCACTAATACTTGGACAGAAAAAACTAAAGGCACTGCAGTCATTGGCCCATTTACATGTGTTACTGCTGATTCCTAGTATATTCCTGATTCCTAATATAACCATTTTCACTTTTGTATAATTTTGAAAATAGAGTGCAAATCCAGTCATGTGTGATTTATGCAAGTTCATTATTTGACAGTTTGGAAGTGAAAAACCTTTTTATATTTCCTTATTGTATTAAGTATTGTTAGCTTGTTCAGATATATATTTAATTTTGTATTTTAAACAATGTAAATAGACAAATAAATACACACACGTGACTGAATATATATACACACGTGACTGAATATATATACACATGGAACAGATAGATTAGCAGTTGCCTGGGGCAGCAAAATGCCAGGGGCATAAAGATACGCTCTGTGACAGAACACTAGAAGCCCAAAGCTGGTGCTAGCACCAAAGACAGAGTGAGGGCATGTTGGATGGTGCCCACTGCTGCAGGAATATTTGGCTACAATTGAGTGCATCCTCACTTCCATTAACTCACATCTGGTTCCTGGAGCTGCATCGCTCCTGCTGCAGGAGGCTGAGCCAGGGATCTCAGTAAAGCCTGGTGTACTCCCTGGCACAGCTCCATATGTCCACTTACGGAGCTGGCGTTTGCATGAAAATCTGTTGCCTCAGTGCCTTTAGCTGCCATATTGCCCTGCAGATTGAGCTGGATGGTCATGGCCTTAACTTCCCTCCACAGTTTTATTTCTCCTGTGAGTTCCAACATTTTCAAATTATACTTAGCCATTTGGAGCACACAGATGGAAGGAAAATTAACCAGATTTATTTGTAGTCATACAGACCATAAAGGCATTTCCCAATTAGGAAGGAATCTTCACATTTTAAGCTCTCATTTTGTTCCAATTGGAACAACAATCTAGTGAGCAGGCATTTCAAATATCACTTCTCTCTCCTTGTCTGCCTCTTTTCTTCCAAAGTCAGGACTTGCCCAACCACAAACCAAATCAGAAACCTCATTTGATGGAGAAGGAAAATTCAGTTTGTCTAGAAGTCTTTCTGAGAAGCCTTGTGCCATCTCTGAATTCATCATCCCAACATATATTTTGGTAAAAATAGACAAAAGATAAACAGTGACAAAAAGGGTCATGTATTATGAACAAACCAATGACATGATGCTCTACAAGATGCTTGCCTCCAGTACGCACATGTGCGCTCCTGTGTCATACATGCTAGTGTACTCACACTTATTCAGTTCCCAGTCCATTTTGTCACGCTAACAAATACATACCCAAAACTTCATGATAGAGCAGACTGACAGTTGACTAAGGCATTGAAAAAAAGACATTCAGAAAGCAGTGACACTGCAAATGTCGAGAGTGAGGATGGTGAATGTTGCTTCTGGGAAAGGCTACGTAGCACTAGTGAGTATGTAGTTTTTTGCTAGGTCCCCTTAAAAAAAAAAAAAGAAAGAAAGAAATGTAAAAAACCAGAGTAATTTGCTTGTTATTTGGAGTAAAATTGCAAGGACACTTTAGAAGGAAAAGTGGAAAAACATCTGGAAGATCACACAGCTGAGGAGTTCTTCCTTTACATGGACAGAACTCCTCTTGTCTCAACAGATCTTCTTGCCATGCCCCAGTGCAGTCACTCTCTCCCTGGTGGGGACACTAGAGACACGTTACTGTTTCCCATGGACAATGAGTCAACCTATCTTCCTCGCTCCCTCTTCTACCTCAAAGACCTCTGCTCCAGCCTGCACCCTCCAACCATGTCTTATTCCCTGTAGTACCCTGGCCAAAGAGGTGAGGCATGTAATCATTTACTCTAAGATGGTTCAGAATGCATCACGTACAAACACTGCAAGAGTTATAGCAAGATTTGCAGTACTTTTTTTTTTTCTGGGTCTTGTGAGCAACAGCATAGGTGTCACGGTATTATCTAAGGGTCTGCGTCCGTGACAAGGAGGAAAGGCCCGAAAGAAAAAAAAAAAAAAAAAACGAGCAAAGAGGAAGAGAAAAAAAAATTGTCGGCGGGTAGGGGCCGGCCCTGGGCGGTCCGGCGGCTAAAGCGGCAGGGAAGCCGCAGACCCGCACCCTGGGGAAACAAAGGGAAGAGGGGAAAAGCAGGGGACTTGTAGGCGGATCTAACACAAAAACAGCGGCACCAATCTGAGGAGGAACAACTAATTTTACTAAATATATCAAAATGAGGCTAGTAGAATTGTACCAGAGAGTTTACAAGCTGAAAATCTTACACAGTAAACTGCAGGAGGACCACGTGCTTTTCTCCGTCAGGCAGGAAGGAACAGACCCCGAGTCTCCCAGGCGGCTTCACCCCCTCCCCTCCAACGCAAAGACCCCTGGGGCGTGCATCTCCTCCCCTCCCCCTCAGAGGGCCACACCAAAAAAGGCAGTTTGCAGTAACCAGGGAATTAACTCTTTAACTGCCCGTACCTTACATGATGTAATGATGTGGAATACCGACAACAAAAATCACAAAACCATAACAACAGGGTATGTTTAAGATACTGAAATATTGTAGGGTGGCTGTGGAGAAGATCCATGAGAAACTAGACATGCAAAATAAGACGGGGCAAGGATTGATGACACTCACAAAACAGAGCCTTGTCACTCATTTCAAGGGTTCCTCTTCTTGCTCTTCTCATCATACATACGTGAGTCTTTGGCTTAGTGAGATTGCTGCTGCTATTACACATCAACTACATACCACAGTTGCACACCACATTTGAAGACTGAGACTCCAAACAACACTGTCCACCCAGCAAATGCTTGGGCAAATGTCAAGTGGGGGCAACAGCTTTATCTCCTACTTTCTCCATAAGGCCACCAGCAA
This sequence comes from Numida meleagris, assembly GCF_002078875.1. Classification (NCBI taxonomy): domain Eukaryota; kingdom Metazoa; phylum Chordata; class Aves; order Galliformes; family Numididae; genus Numida; species Numida meleagris. The sequence goes on along the minus strand of NC_034411.1, from coordinate 32,927,155 downwards.
TCAAGGGCTAGAAATGTTTCAAGCTTGCTGTGATGTATAGAGGCAACAGGGATTTTTTCTACTTCTACAAGGATGAGTGGGCCTTGCTAAAGAGCACTCAGCAGGGCACTGGACACCCAATTCAAACACCTGTGAGTCTCTCTGCTTTGTTCTGTCACCTGCTTGGAGAAGGGTCAAAGTGCCACTTGGCACAGGCAAGGAACATGATGCACTTCTTCCAACAGCATCCTGCAAATCCTTTCTGAGACTGCAAAGTGAGACAGTTATGGAAAGAAGATGAAGCAGATGGATAGAAAAACTGATCTCAGGAGGCTGGGGGAAAGCACTGCATGTGCAACCAAGGATTTTGGAAGAGTATTTTTCTATCCTGTGATATTTTCACACACACTAGCACTTGAGCTGATCATGGTATCAACATTATGACTACAAGCAGCACAGAGAAAAAAACATGGAGTACCAGAAAGTCACTTAAAAGTTATTGCTAGGTGGATCAACAGTGTTCATGGTCAAGACATCAGGTACGTCAGGGCAAGGATACACCTGAGTTGGCAGAGAGAAGTCACTGTGAGGCAGGAACTGCAATATGGTACCCGAGGTGTCTATCCCACAGCTCATTCTACCCATGTAGCCCCCAAAATTCAGGGTTAGCCTGACTGGGGACAGAATCTGACAAAAGGAGGAGTGAGGACAACAAGAAATTTTTCTAGCTAGATAGTCTTCGGAGCAAGGAGATTTTCAGAAAAATATCAGATCTCACAAGCACAATGAAATTTTTAACTAAACTATTTGTACCCAGAAAAAAACATCCAAGCAAACAAACATTTAAGCTTGGATTTGTACAAGAGCTCTTTATTCTTCTAAAAGCAGTCTTTTACTTTTTCTCCTTTTGTTCCCTGTACTCCCGACAGACCTGCTGTTCCCTGTACCTTTAGGCACTGGCTTAGCATCAAACTCAGGGAATCTCACACAAAAGATGTGAATGAAAAGAACAACAGATAAAGGCTAAAGGCTTTTATATGAGTTATTCTTCATGATGTTGATCTGTCATGTGTAATAAAGTCAGCTGCATACCATTGTCACCTGGACGTACTCCAGTGGAATGCAAGTTGTCACAACAAATAGAATAACTGGGCAAGAAAATGGTCTTTCCAGGCCACTTCCTCTTGGGATGTTTCATGCAGTTGTTTCTTGGTGCATTCGCTTTCAAGTAGCTATGGGAAAATTCACCTTGCTTGTCCCAACGTGATAACTCACTACGATCAAGAAGTGAGATATGATGTGAGAGAGTCACTGGGAAACTTTCAGCTTTCTGGAATGGTATCAGGTTCTTCATGTTAACTGACAGATGACACTTGTGAAGCTAGGAGACAAGGCTAACTTTTCCTTCCCAGATAAGGCAAAACATTGGGGTCCAAATCCCAAGCCTTGTCCATCCTTTAGATATTTCTGGGCATGACACTTTGACAGATGGCAGCAGAGGGGCAGTCTGACAAAATGGCATCTGACATGGAAATGTGTATGAAGCAAAGGAGTGTCACTGAATTACTCCATTTGGAAAAAAATTGCACCTATTGACATTCATCAGTGCTTGCTGATTGTTTGTCCAAACAGTGGATGTGAGCACAGCGGAGTGGTGGGTAGTGCATTTCAGCAGTGGTGACAGCTATGTAAAATACAAGCCATGTTATTGACTCTTTGTTGTAGTTTCCACAGAAGTAAATAGAAAGCACTACTTTTGAAGCAACTTATGTACGTTTTCCGTCTACTAGGTTCAGAAAAACCCTGTTTCTGTTGGTCAACAGAAACTTAAAACTTAGAGAGGATAATAACAGTGGAAAAGACATTAACTCATCCCTCAGTAATCCATTAAATCTGGAAGTCACCAGACAGCAGATTTATGTTTTGCTAATATCTATCAATAGTTACACTGAGCATGTGCACCTAAATCAAGCTAGCTGAAAAGAGATACATGAAAAGCATTGATATATATTTTTGATGCATTTTTATAAGTGGTATTCAACATTTATACCTAAGTTTCAAAGAAAAATGTTCATAATCCTATGTTTTTCACACTTTCCCCCCTTATGACAAAACTCTTTAAGTTACATGTGTTGATCTCAAATATTAATGAAACGCACAGGCACCTTGTGCCCACTTTGCCTAACATTATCCCATTCACAATAGCACTGTTCTTCAAAACACCAGTTGAACATGTTGGCAAACACAGAAAGTATCCATAATCATCAGATCACATTATGCCATTTAGCAGGCACCAAAGATGATAATACTTAATAACTCATTATGAGCACCCAGAGCCAAAAAAAAGAACATGACTTGCCTTTGAATGTACTGGCACAAAGCACGTGGAAAGCTACGTGGCTCTATGGAAAAACAGCTTACTAGTCTATTAAATATATTATAGGAGTGGTATTACAGAACACTGTATATCTTTATACTCAAGCATCCTTTTAGGAGCATTTAGTCTGAAGCATAAAAGGTCAGCACACTAGTAAAACTGAAGATCTATGGGGCTGACTACAGAACACACCCCAGAAGGGAAAGAAAGACCAATTTCAGACCTTGCATCAGCTGCTACAGGACTCTATCCTTCACTGTCTACTTTCAGAATTTGTGTTTATAAATAGGCATCTGCACATGGGAATTAATTAATATCACTCTAGATTTTCATATATATACACCAAAAAGCCAGTTCCATTAAAAGGACAATGAACAACGAATTCAACAGTTTGATGAACTGCCAGTCACTGTGTTGCTGTAAAGAATGTTGAACACTTAGTTTTCCCAGAATATGTACAATATTATCCCTTTGGTGATATTTCTACTGTACTTGAAATAGATCTCTGATAGAGGATGCTCAATGAGACAATTTTAAAAAAATTCCCCACAACCCATACATCTTAGACCGCCAAGATATACAAGTGAAAAAATGCATCAAGAAATTGCTATAGCACACTAGTATGCTTTGAAGCACAAGCTGTCTCTGTGACCATATCTTGAGGAAGTGAAGAGAGCGTGCAGAAAGATTATGATCTGTACTGGTCAGACACAAGTGGTCTGCACCAATGATGCATGCTTCCCTGCCCCCAGGATAGAAATGTAAGCTCATTCATATAACAGTATGTGCTTATCCTGGCAGCAGAGCCACTGTCTACCTATATTTCATGTTTGTATCACATTGGTCCCCTTTGAACAGGTTTGACCTTGAATATGTGATTGCCAGTAATACTACAGTTGGCTTCTCACTGTGGACTTTTGCTAGGAGCCAAAGCAGAACTATGCATTAATGCTTTACCATTGGCATCCTAATTAATCAACAGTGACACTTAGAGTAAATCAGGGTGTACGTGTGTGGGAAATGAGCTTTGTATTTTTTGTATAGTGCTCTTTCAAGTTAGGATCAGACACATCTTTTTAATTTAAGTGATAAAGAAATGAATATTTGGGTTCAAAAATATTTTGGTTACTGAAATGATAGTGGCGGTAAGCAGTGCAGCACCTGCCTGGTGCCTGTGTGATTAGAGGTGGTCAGCAGGAGCTGATTCCCACTTGAATCATTTTTGTTTTCAAATACCTCCCAGGTGCATCCCAGTAGTATAAGTGAAGTTAAATCACTAAATGAATACTAAATAACTATTTAGATACATGATGCTTATGAAGATCCTCCATCAAGAGCTGGAAAACAGCATATACTGAATCCTATGTAGATGTCTAAGTGTAAGGGGTAACTTACTGTGGAATTTGAACTACAGCCAAACTTGCTTAGATAAATCATTAAATTTTGAACGGAGAAGAGGGAAAGAACAGGGTAGGACAGGTGTACTTCTTTTAGAACAGCAGTTTTATAAAATGGCTCTGAGATGGTTTAAATTGGTATGGGTGTTGCCCATGTCACTCAGACTTGCATGTCTTAACAAAATGAGTCACAGCAACTAGTCACAGAACAAAAGAAAGAGGAAACAGCTTCATTTCTCTGAGTAATTCTGTTCTTAAGTCTTGAACTTAATTACACCTTCAGCGACATGTCTTAAATCACCCATCATGTTTATTCTCTGTAGTGTTACTACAATCAGATAGTAAATATTAACAGCAAGTACAACAGACAGCTGGCCATCCTACTGGACCTCATTTGTCAAAGATGACTTACATGTGGAGCATGAGAATGCTTCTACTGTTATAAGAACTAAAGCACAGTTGTTTAACACATGATGTTCTCATTTCACAGAGAGAACAGTGAGTCCTCTATCCATACCTCATAGTTTTTGGGCTGGTGATGTTTACTCCGCTAAATGCGGGTGACAAAGGTAACATTTTTTGTTATTATTCTGTGAGGTAATATGCTGACCTCTAAGATGTGCACTAGAGGCCAATCAGAAGTGCCAAAAGAGGTGTCTGCTGGAAGGCTCAGGAACTCCTTACAACCTCTCAGCTAATCTCAGGACAGATCAGTCACATACACAGAGACACAGTCACACTTATGGAAAAATCTAGTTCTTGCTCTTTATACTCTTGCCATTGGCTCAGCCCAGAGAACCAGCAGAGAGCTCTAATTTCAAGTTAACTGGAAAGAGTAAAGACTGGAACATCTTGTTTCTCCACACTGAGGGTGGCACAATTCCTGAAGGGCTCAGGAACTATTACATGATATCAAGGAACTTTTTTTTTCCTTTTTTCCTATTTTCATGGCTTCTGTACACATAGATGTAGACCCTTTATCTGGAAGAGGTATGAATACATGGAGAAAAACAATCTTTGCAACTTTGGTACAGGACACTGCTCATTAAGTGTCACAAACAAATTTGGCTGTGAAAAATCACATCAAGAAGCTTCTTACTATTTTAATGGATGTGCTTTGAATGGAAAATGAACATCTTTAAAAACAAGGAATCATCACAAACTATTTGCTGAAGCCTGTGTTCCATCATGGTTAGCTATGTTTGTACACAGCAGAGGATACTATGTTGTAAGTTCTCAGAGACAGGGCAATGGCAACCAATGGTTACAAGAAGATGGTAATTCAAGTCTCTAGGAGGAGAAATACAGTCATAAGATCACAAGACATCCTTGCTTCTGAGATGTTGATGTTAGCACTATCCCATCCAGCAATGAAAACAGTTACAACAAGTGGCCATCACAAGGTTTTATCTGCTCTTGTAGTTGCAGTCTGTTCATAGCTCTGTCACACTTCCTTCCACAACTCCCTTCAGCTCACCAAAAATTTCCTTTTATGTTTTGTATTCATTGTAGAAGAGACAGCATTACCTTCATGAGCCTTCCATCCGCTTAGGAAAACCACTTATACCTCCGGCTAACAAAAAGAGCAATTCTGTCTTATTGGCCACCTTTTCTAACTTTCTGAATCACGCATCATTTTGTCAGACTGCCCCTCTGCCGCTATCTGTCACACGGCAACAAAATGTACCAGAATATTGGTAGAAAGGTTCAATCTGTACTGCCATACCACCAACATCTGCCCCCAACATTGTGGACCAACACAATAAAATGAAGGGCATTACTTTCAGAGCAGCCCCCTGTATATGTTCTCACATTCCTTGAATGTAGTCATGATGGAGAAATACAGATCTCCTTCCCTCCACCTAGAGGATGGGGACAGATTTCTTTACTGCTTCCTGCTTTAACGGAGGATTTGGGAAAGCAGCTACCTGTCTTCAGCAGCCCAGGGAATGCTGCTTTTTTTCTCCTCTCAGTCTCCAGTACAACAGTGTCCGCAGAGCGCATTTTCTCTGCCTTCCAGCATTTGTTTTTCAGACCATTCACACAGAAATGTTAAAGGCCTACAGTAATTCTAACGGAAAAGGGAAATCACTGGTTCCTGACAAGTTCTAGAGACAAGTTCTAGACCAAGAGAAAAGATAGCTAAACAGGTATATATTTCATGTAACCAACAAATGTCACACACAGATAATGCTGATTTTTTTTTTTTTTTTTAAAAACAATCTTAGTCTGTCAAGTCAATTTCCTTGGCTGTTGCTCCACCTGACAGAAAGGGCCAACAGAAATCCGACTGACGGTGTTTGTTAGAGTTTCTATGCTCAGGCATTTTGCTATTTATGAATCTCTGATGGGTAATCTTTCACAAGTTCATAGAAATAGTCCTTGTGACTATGCCAACAAAAATTGTGATGAACTGATAATCCTCTTAACATACAAGAATGACAAAACAGAAAATACAGCAAAACACTAAAAATAGGACAGAAACTCAAGTAGACAATATTCACCAAAATTAAAAGATACAATAACATACGACTAAACTAAAATCAAACAAATAAGCGAAATATTAAAGTAACTGTGGGTTTGTTCTCCTGATTTAGAATAGACCTTGAAAATATCTGGGGAGTAGTGTACCTCTCCAGCTGAATAGCTTTGCTATGCTTGTACTTGCACAGATTCCCAGAAAGCAGCTGTCAAAAACTGCTTGCAGATTGTGTCATATCACTTCACTTTGGCCTCAGTAGAAACACCAAAATAAGCAGCTGTTGCATCTAATGTTCCATTTCAGTGTGTCATGGTTTTATGATTTTCGGTTATTGGTATTCCACATCATAACATCATGTAGTGGATGTACCTGGTTCTCAGAAGAGAAGGACTACTACATTCCCCACGGCACTTTGCTCCTCTGTTACCATTTTCCAGCTGGAGGGAAAAGATAAAAGCTCACAGTATAAAAACTTGCAGATCACGAGACCTCGTCCCTTTTTCCGCCGTCTCTCGTCTTGGCAGCACCTCGCTCTCCAGCCATCTTATCATCGGTAGTAGAGTAAGGCCTACCTTGATTTTGGGACATTCTCTCTCTCCGTATTGGATTTATCAGCTTAAATTGTAATTATATTGTATTATAGTGTGTTGTTTTGCATTCCGATATTTTATTTAGTAAATTAGTTTGTTTCTCCTCAGATTGTTGCCGCTGTTCTTTGCTCTCAGGGCCATCTCCCTACCCTTTTCCCCTTTCCCCGGGACATGGGCCCTTGGGTCCCCCATCCCCTTTGTCACGGAATCGGGCCTAACGCCTGTAAACCGTTGACACAGTGATTAAATTCTGATATTTCTGAACCTTTTACAAACAACACAAATAATGTAAGGATTCTACTTCTACCAATATTGAGTTCTGTTTGTCCTTGTATTTAATAAATTGATACTCTGGTGTCTGGCATTGTTTCAAAGTAGTCCAAATTATGGGAAGTAGTATCTGCTTTTACAGATTCAATCTCTGTGCATATCATTACGCACAAATACTCTTCAGATATTTTCAGATCGTCTTCAGCAATCAGATTCTGTCCCTCAGAGTTTATTGCTTGTACTTCATAGCTCCTACAGAATAGGAGTCACATGGCGCACTAAAATAAAAAACATGTTTTTTATTCTAAGTTTGGAAACAAAGAACACAAAAAGGTTACGTAATTTTGCTACACTTTCCCAGCGTTATCACAGGAACTGCTCAGTGGGAAAAAGTTCTATTGCCATGAGTGAGGAATGACCCTATTCTGGCCAAAAAATAATTAGTGCATAAAGGTTTTGAGTGGAGAATTACTTGATTGAGCTGTAGAATTAAAAGGACTGAAGATTCATGTAATTTAATTCCTTTTTTTTTTTTTCCCCTAGTGCTTCCCCTCCCCTTCCCTCCCCCCCCCCTTCTAAATGCTTAGTATGGTCTTGTTTAAAGCCCTTCTAGTGTTAATATATTAATCAGTTCCTTTTTCATGCAGTTATGTTCACGAGATACTGAATCAATTATTTCATAATAGCAATACTAAGATCACAATGCTAACTGCCCTGAGGGAAGAATTATAGAGGATGATTCCTCAGAGAATTTTATTATAAGATTTTATTGATCTTACTAGACAGTCAATGTTTGTGATATTAACTACTTTACAATAGATTCAGTCACTTGCATGGTACATTTGCAGTTACCAAAATCTTTAGAAGTTAGAAGCGATCAACTTGAAACCATAACAAATTTTATGTGTACCACTAAGCTCACTAAAGGCTGTTCACCAACTTTAAGAGAGTACATCCTTCAGATTTATGTCTACATTGATTCAATTTTCTTTTCCAATGTCTTGATCTTAGCAGTTACTAAAACTTTAAAATTTCAGCATTAGCCACTGTATTGTTAAGCAAATGATATAAACATACCACCCGTTCTCCTCACATCTCCCCTACAAAAAGAAAAAAGAAAAGGTGAGATGAGAATTCTTCCTGCAGGGAGAGAAGGCATGCAACCAAGAGATTTTCCCAAAAGGAAGCTAGGATTCAGGTTGCAAGAGATGGAATCACATGTTGAAGCATGGGCAAAGGAAAGGCCCAGTTGGTCAGCTGACCTGAGCTCAGCCCAACAACATATATTCACCTGTGTGGTTAATATTCAGCTGAGCTCTTTTGTATCCACAGCACTTCAGATGATTCTCTATATTTCTGAACTGCTGCCCATGTTAATGGGAATTAGATGAATCATGGATAAATTGAAATACTTAGCTCAGGAGAAATAATTAACCTAGCTGAATTCCAGCCTATCAATAAAGAACTCACAAGCAGGCTCTTCATTTAGTTACAAATTATTTCCTCTCCTTTTGACTCATACTAATACATTTAATTTGTTTTCAACATATGAGCTGTACTGTGTTTGTCATAAAACCTGTCAGAAAATGAACAAAAAAATCAGTTGCATACTGACAAGCCAGGAGAAGATGAGAACAGTTGATCTGCAAAGGATAAAAAATTTAAAATAGCATATGCTGTGGATGAGGAAGGACTCCACATTTTTTCAGGCCTCTTGATAAAGAAAAACCGTTGAGCTGGAGCTTGACAGGTCCTCCAGGCTAGATTGCACTATTGATTATTTTTTGTTGTTAAGTAAACAAACGAGTTATTGAGAAGTGTGGTTCTGTCATTGACATACTGTTTCTGACCAATAGAATAGACAAGATATCCCAAAGAAACTTGTTAGCAATAACAGCATGGCAGTTAAGCAAAGGTTTACAAGTCTATGCAACAGGAAGCACAACTCACTCTCTTGAAAAGTAGTAATTTCACACATGCTCCACTGTGTTTATGGGTACAGAAAAATGATTACTTAAAAATGTTAATGTTGTCATTACATATTCATTAGAAAACCACTAACTCTTCACCATAGTTAAATACTTTGGTTTGTTCTTTCAAAATACTGGTATTCCTCAGAATTTTTTTTTATTATTTCTAACTTAAGTTAAAAATTACTATCCTATATTTTATTTTCATTTATATTAGAGAGCACGTAAAGAAAATGACTGTTCACATTGCATAGAAAAGTGCCAGTAATTTCACTTCCTATTAATATCTATTGCTCATGTTGATTCTTTACCCTCCTTATGCACACACACTCTAAATTCACATGACATCTTGATTCAGACATCTCAGTACTGAAAGATCTTAAATTTCCTCCTTTTTATAGGCCCACTATGAGTTGTCAAAACATTCTGGATCTTTATAATCCCTAGCATCTCTTCCATTTTCTTCCATTTTGTATGAATATACGGTTGTTGTGGTTTTTTTTTCCCCTTATGATCTTGTGTCCCTTCATTCCAGCTTGTTAAGACCATGCTTGCCTCAGTTGGGTATTACTAATTAAAGCCCCTGCAATGATTCCTGTACTGGCAAATCAATGCTGACAAAAAAAAAAAAAGTTGATTTAAGGTTCATTTGAACATAGAGGCTGGGGAGTAACATGCAGGAGCCTCCGAGGAGACTTAGGCTGCCTGTCATAAAAAGCAAGTAAGTCAGCAAACATGAGCTTCATGGCAAACTGATACATTGCAACCCACAAGGAGACACCTATTGGTGTTTGCCAGTTGACTATATCCAGGATCTGGAATAGTTTGAGGCTCTGGAAATAATTGTCCCATCAACACAGCAGGCTCAAACATTTTACAGATTGTCCACAGTGTATTTACAATGCACCAGTTCATCCAGGACCCTCAGAAACCTAAATTTCAAGCCACTCACAGTCCTTACATCGCGGTCACCAGGAAGAGAAAAATGCAGATTACGTGTGTGGCTTAAACCTTGCATGTAACCAGGCTTTGCAGACACTAGCCAGGTCATTTCTGTTTCCTTTCTTCTTTCTCAAGATGAAATAGCACAAAATCCTTTAAATTCCTTTTATCATCTTTTTCAGAGCACTATCCAGCCTCCTCCAAAAGAGATTTGCACCATGAACAACAGCGGGCCCCTTGCATTAGGGTTGTCTCCCGTATATTAAAAATATGCAGATGGCACCGTTTGTATTAACCTAGAGATGTCAGTCTTTTCTGCTCTCTGTTCCAAGAAGAATCAACACTGTCTTCAGGATGTTCATGCACTCACTTCCCTTGCCCTTCAGGGACAATTTCTTCTGTTTGTGGGCAGGCAGGATGACAGAACAGTGCCACCTAGAAAGCAGGGCTAGAAGAACCTCTATGTGCTTCAGTGGATACAGCAGTTACATTATTAGTTACAAAGAAGACTTCTGCAACGTTGTATCATGCAAGTAACTTCTCCTTTCTCACTTTTCCATCACAGATGTGTATTGATCAACTGCTCCCCTTGCCAGTGCTAGGAACACAGGCTATAGCCTTGGGTCTGGGAAGTGAAGTGATGGCTGGAAAAGAAAATGTTTGAAAAACTGAAATAAAATCTTGCTTATGCCTATGACTAATCATGGAAAACTGATTAAATTAGCTAAATGAGTAGCGTATAACTGTAATGAGAAGAGTATTATCACTGGAAGAATGTTTGGGTTCGATTTAGAAATCTCCCTTAATGAGACAATAAGTATTTCATCCCCCATATCTCTGAGAAGGAAATACAGTCATAATGGAGAAACTAAGACAGAAGCCAGGAGGGAACTGATAGAGAAACTTGTGTACACTAGGCTTCCTCCTTGAGGAAAGTTATTATTGCAAACATGATAGAGACACTAATTATACTGAAATATCCATTTCAAAACAGCTGTTAAAATTTTATTGCTAATATATCATGAGGACTAGCTGCAACACACTGACATCAGCGGGTATTGAAACATTTGATTTGCTGAGCTAGCATGTGAACAAGTTTCTGTGGATATTTAAAGGTGTCTACCACACTTCTAAATCTTTGCCTGTATTTCACAAACAAAAGATACATTGGTTTGGTTAACAAAACAATTTTATGAAGGCAGTGAGACTGCATCAGTGATGGATATTTGGTATGTCATAATTTGATTTGCCACAAAATCCTCAGTTTCCACAATTAGTTACAGTTAATTTCAAATTTTACTTGAGTCTGAAAAGAAGAGAAGAACAAGGAAAAGACCTATGACCCGGAGACATCTTTTCTAACTTAGTTATATGAGCAGGTTTCATGGGATATAATCTTACTTCTCACTTCTTATTTCCTAACCTCTCCTGCAACCTGCTGAGAAGAACCTCCTGAACCTTCAGAGTGGAAAGGAAAATAACGCACTGTAGATAATTCTACTTTTGAGTTACCATCATTTTCAACACTAGCTGTGCCCTCAGTCATTTGACAGAGATAAGCAGGTTTGAAACAAAATCGTAAGACCATTATTCTGAGATCCATATTACTGTCCTTCATGAGTAAGACATATATGGAGTGATACTGATTGAGTACTGAAATGCTGTGTATGCTTTCATAATGTTTAAATTGTGATACCTGTAATACCTTCTCTGCAAGCCCCTGAGGTCTGATTGTAGTTTAACCTCAACTCACGTTTCAGCCTCAGAGAACTCTATGTCTGGCTCCTTGCCACAGCACCCTCTCTAATAGATGAGAAACATGGTCTCCACTTCATGGTCCCACCAGGTTTGTATCCATCTGCCTCTATTCCAAAACTCTCTCTCCCAGACCACCATGTATTTCCAGTTTATTCTGTTAGAAGTGAATAGAAAGCATAACTGAGACAATTCATTTTCATTAGGTTGTTCAACTTCTAGCATTACTATTACTAGACACCTGCTTGATTTTAGAGTGCCCTTCTACACTGTATACCCTGGATTCTTGGTGGAGAACAAAAGACTAGTCAGGATGAAGAACTGATGATAGCTTGACCACTGAGTGAATGAATGACAGATAGATAGCAGCAAGTGAGGAGGTGGGATCAATATTACCCTGCTTATTTGAAAAGTGTTTTCCTCCTACGGTTTCTCTTACGTCATGTTAGGAAAAACAGAGGTGATCAAACAAATGACACCATTGCGTTTGCCTAGGAATTTCAGGCATAGTAATTCAGCTTTCACTTAGACTGAGAAGAACTTGCTGTATTTTTTCCCCCCCCCCCCTGAGTTTTGCTACACACACAGATCAGGAGAAGTGGAAAGAATGACCACAATCTCAGGATTATTTCGTGAACATATGAAAAGTGATACAGAAGTACAGAAAAAGTAAAAATTTATGAACTGTAGTAAGCATGTCATGATAGCATGTTAGAACTTTAATTTCAGCTGGCCTCCGAGAAAGTTGTTAAATATGAAAGCTTAGCCTTCCTAGGAGTCACAGATTTGAAGTTCCATGAAAATTATGTTCATTATAACTAAAAAGGGTGGTTAAATGAGTATCACGGAATATATTTGGTCATTGAGACATTATCACTATACTTATGTTGCTTTGATATCAGCCATCTTTCAATTTGTGTTTGCCTCCTAGCTCATAAACCAGGAAGGAAGCTTTACAGACAATGCCACCAGACTAATGCTTTTCTTCCATTATTTTTATTCATACAATTCTTTCATTTATCTTTTGTTCCAATAAATTCAGCATTTTCTGCAGTAAAGGTTTCTCCACTGTTCAAATGAATGATGCTACTTTATATTAGGACAGCATTTTCCTGCAGTGTAACCAATCACATAAATAGGCCTTTAAGAGTCCAGCATTCTGGTCTTCTCTGTAGTACAAGCTGTTAGCAGGTACAGCAATAGATTTCATGTACTCATTCTATGGTAAAATGTATCGCTACAGTGATAACTGAATGCTGACAGGAAAATAATACATACATCCTCTCATTCTAGGTCTGCTCCTATTTCACATTCAGCATGGAATGACCACACTCGATATATTTGGAAACCAAGTTTTTGCTAATGAAGAATACCAGCATAGAGGTCTCTCCAATTTTTAAACTTCACATCTTCAATCTTCAGCTGTGCACAAGTTCTGTGGAAGGTACCACAAGTTTTTTTGAGCAGTAACCAAGGCTAGATACTAAAGGAAGTAACTGCTAAGAGGTACTCAGCTAGTTTTATAAACAAGCTGTTCTTAGAGAATATTTTAAGCGATAGAGTTATCCTTTACTTGAGTAGGGAAACAAAACAGTAACCTGCTTTCTTTGGAAAAGAGGTGAAAGGGGAATGCTAATAGAGATACATACAGATACTTCTACAAAGACTTCCTGCATTTGCCAATAATCTAGATGACTAATAACACATTTAATCACAAGTCAAGAAAGCAAGTATTTGAGGTGCCATATTTTGTTTACATCCATATGTAAGGATAGGAGGCAGTTGATACAATTGTGTTAACTAGTTTCATATCACTCAAGAAAGGTTGTGGTCACAATTCAGTAATAAAGAAAGAATAGCTTACTCTTTCTGAAGATCAGGGCTTCCTAGAAACTCCCAAAGGAAGCAACTTCCAAGCAGAGATGCTTCCCCTGCAGCTGTCAGCCCTTAAATGAGGTTAG